>NC_041403.2:73321617-73384117 GCF_900747795.2 Erpetoichthys calabaricus | reverse complement strand
TAGCACCACAAAAAAATCCTTCATTTACAGATTTTGCAAACAATGAGAAAATAAGACCTCTTTCAATGTTAAACTTGGATGCAGCAGCTTCTCACATGACGTTTTTAAATAGTTCTGGGCCCATATATATCAAGTGTCTCAGAATTACTTCTAGGAATTGTACTAAAACTCTCACTAGGATAAGAATTTGTCCTACCTCAGAGTAGCACGTAAGAAGTATTTACAAAGTGTCCCAGTCCCAGGAGTAGGAATTCATGACTGAGAATGAATGACATCATGGTTTTATGGCACCCCTTGTCATAAATTGCCTCTTATAATAATGTTTTGTAGTTTTCTGATAATAACGCTAAGGCTTCACCTCAAAGACAACAATAGTAACAATAGTAAATATTCAAAGTAGTAGGAGGAGGAGAAGAAGGAGAAGAACATAATAAGGAAGGGTACTGTGCTAAGCTGCACGTGATTGTTGCCACTTGATCACAGTAATATCAAGAATAATATTGCAACAAACACTGAGATGTAAAGACTGAGACACATACATTGAATGAGAATTAAAACTGATAACAGTCGTGTTTATTTAACAGTGAATGAGCCACAGCTATACTTTCAGAGGAATAACCTTCCTACTTATGTGCCTCATAAAGAACCAGTTACTGAAACTGCTCCTGGTTATAAGTTGCATTCACTCTTCTAGGGTCCATCTCCGTGATTCTAGCCTCCTATTCAGCGAGGCTCTAATTATCTAATGCCCCAGCAGTTTCTGCCTGCCTCTTTGGACCTTTCTGGTCTTGTAAAGTATAACACAAATGTTCCAGGTGTTTGTGGAATGCATAGATTGGCATAGCTATGGTCATTGTCAGTCATCCATCCCGTCCCGCTTATCTTAATATGCTGGCTACTACAGTACAGTTTGTGACCATGATCACCTGTGCACTGATACTGTGATATCATTAGCAGTTTACCTATTTGTGCCCATCCATGCTTGGGACAATGACTTTTATGTGTGTGCTGATTTTCATGAGTGCACCTTGCTTTAATATTAACTCACATGGAGTCATTGTTAAATGTAAGCATCTGTGTATGTGATGTAAGAGTGGTGTATAATAAGCCCAATACCTGACGTGTTAAAACTAACACACTGAATGGGTTGCTGTCACAGATTTGAGAGTGATGGAGTAGGTATACAACATCCATCCATCCCGCTATATCCTAACTACAGGGTCACGGGTTCTGCTGGAGCCAATCCCAGCCAGCACAGGGCGCAAGGCAAGAAACAAACCCTGGGCAGGGCGCCAGCCCACACACACACAGACCCACACACCAAGCACAATTTAGAATCGCCAATGCACCTAACCTGCATGTCTTTGGACTGGGAGGAAACCGGAGTATCCAGAGGAAACCCACACAGACACAGGGAGAACATGCAAACTCCATGCAGGGAGGACCCGGGAAGTGAACCCAGGTCTCCTAACTGCGAGGCAACAGCGCTACCCACTACGCCACCATGCCGCCCCCAGGTATACAACATTGAAGATGCAAATTTGCTCCTACTCTTAGGAGTTCTCCTAGAGCTCACAAGCTCTCTTAAATCTCAATGAGGTTTATAGTAGTTTCCTAAATTAGGAAAAGTGATAAAATACCTTTACTCCTTCTCCTAAGAGCAGGAGCAAATTTGCATCACTCTGAGAATTTTGAGACAGCTGTGACCATTTCTCTACTCTGAGATGCCAGATAAATACTGTATAAGCACTGAACTAAAATCAGGGTAATACCCCTGGCCAACAGCCATACCACCTGTGCTACAGAACAAGTAATCCACCTGAAGCTAAGCATGTATGGGCCTGGCAGATACTTGGATGGGAAACCATCTAGCTTGGGTTGCTGCTGGAAGAGGTGTTGGTGAGACCATCAGGGGTGCTTACCCTGTGGCCTGTGCGTGGATCCCAGTGCAGTGACGGGGGCACTGTACTGTAAAAATGGTGCTTTCCTTCAGATGAGACTTAAACTAAGGTTCTGACTCTCTCTGAGTAGAGTGTTTCCCGATGTTCAGACTAAATTGTCCACCGCTGCCTAGTCACTCTAGCCCTCTAATCATTCCCTTTCCCTTATTGCTTAATTACCTCTGTCACCCTTTCAGTACCTGATAGCTAATGTGTGGTGAGTGTATTGGTGTAAGAATGGCTGCCAATATAGGTAGATGCTTTATATTTGTATTGGTTAAATTGGTTCCCGACTGTGTATGTAAACTGTTTTGAGTAGGTTAGAAAAGCACTATATAAATGTAATTCATTTTTAATTCCTTTGGTACTGACATTGGTCTGCTAATAATTTATACCAAATTTCACTATGTTTCTATGCTGGTGTGATGGTTAGTGCGATACCTAACAGCTCAAACAGTCCTGGGTTCAAATCTCAGCTATTGAGGAGATTTACAGGCTATTTGTGTCTCTGGACATTTTTTTCTTTCTTCCACTTTTCAAAGAAACATACTGTTTGATTAGTGACTGTAAACTGGCATGTGCATTACAATTGACTGGCACCTCATCCAAGTTTGCTCCTTTTTCTTGATGCTACCAGGATATGGTCCAGCTGACTGTGACCCAAAACAGCAATAAACATTTTGTTACGTTAATATGTGATGTCATTGTCTAACCTACTCAATCCAGACCAGCATCTCAGGGGGTTTGGGGGGGGGGGGGGGGGGGGGTACAGGAGTCTATCCCAGCTAGCACAGTGCACAAAGCACAAAGCAGGAAGAAACTGTGTACAGGGCGCAAGTCCATCACAGGGTGAACACACGCACACACACACACACACACACACACTAGGGTCAATTTACTGTTGCCATTTCACCTAACCTGTATGTCTTTGGATAGTGGGAGGAAACTGGGGCATCCGAAGGAAACTCATGCAGACACAGGGAGAACATGCAAACTAAACGCAAGGAGGATCCGGGACACAAACCCTGGCCTCTTACTGTGAGGCAGGAGCCTTACCACTGTGCCGCCCCTAGGTTGATATTTTTACAGTAATTAAGCAAAATGATAATGAATCAGTCATGAGGAAACTGTAGTTGGACCTTAAATCTAAATGTCAATATGCATAACATTCAGGCATCCTCAGAGATTATTGACTTAATATGAAATGGTTTGAAATGAAAAGCAACTAGTAATTCCAGGTTTGCCTTGGTGACTTCTGCATAAAACAGTCACAAACAGAAAGCATAAGCTGTCAACTGCATCCTATGCATTTCTCTATTTATTAGTCTCTTCCCTTTTTAATTGAAGTCCTCACCAAGATTTGTAAAGCCAAGGCAGTTTAGAACAAAGAAACAAAGTCTGGGGAAAAACATGTTTTGCAATTCTATGTTGCACACGGTGTGTACGAGGTGACTTGAAGTATAACATTTGCAAATTTCTCATCTTAAGGTCATTGCACATTGGAGATGTGTTGTTTCAGATTTTTGTTCCAAGCAATTTCATAATTACAAGCCAGATCTTACTATTAATGGAAAATGTTTTTTTATTTTGTACGCCTTTATAACTATCACTTTATCTTACCAAGAATATGGGTTATGGATTGAAGTCAATTAGGTCTCCTGAACCCCCTCAACTTGTTTTTCACTTGTATATCTTTATGCACATTTTATGTTAACAGCTATTTTATTTATTTATTTTTTATGGTAAAATATTTATTTAAAGCCAGCCAGCACACATACCATGAAGGTTCAAAACCAAATGCAGAACAGTATAAGGTATAGGTGTACAGTACTGAAAACAGCAACACCCCCACCCACTTACCTCAGCCCTTGTGAGGTAGAAGCACACTTTGTATCAGCTCATGCCAATAAACAGAGCTACAAGTGAAATGGCTCCGCATTACCTACCCTGTTAATGACAGCTTTTCTATTTTTACCTCACTGTTAACTTGCTGCTGGCTAAGAAGAAACAATTAAGAATACAAAATATTAATGATAAGCAAACTACAATGACATATAAAAATGTTAGAGAATAAAAAGACTCCTATGCAGCAAATGTTATGACTACACTAAGTGTCTTTCTAAAAAAATTAATTGAGAAGTATAACGATCACTTCATCTGTGAGGCAGCAGGCAAAGTACAGAGACAAGTCATCTAAACAACAGCAGCCATTTAACTCAAGTTTAATTATTGGCTGGAATGAAAATCTTCAGCCATTGTGCACCTCCAGGAACTGGCATAGATTTAACTTTAAAATGGTGTTTTCATTATTTAAGCCAGGATGATAGGGTTTGTCTCACCTAGTTTTTCTTACCATCATGGGGTGTCGTTTCTTGGCTTTCCTCTTCTTTTGCTATCTGAATAAAATACATAAAAGTATTATTGTCAAAATATCCTCAATGAGCTAACAGAGTACACTATATGTGACCAAATTTTGGTAAATGTAGTCACGGCTATAACGATTCAGCAAAGTATACCTTAATCTGCCTTGAATCTGGCTATAAAGAAGGCAAAATGCGTTCATCAGAATAATGCATTTTATCCACACCACAAAACTCCCAATGTGGCCTAAAATCAAATTATACAATATCAAGCATGGCATGTATTCTTCAAATTCATATTATTTTTCTGAGAGGTGGTATGTGCAAAAAAGCGGCAACATATCAACTGGAGCAGTGAGCGATGCCAAATTTATCATTTATTTTACACTGTCATGGCATTACAACACAATCGCTTGAAATGTAAATGTTTCTTTTCTTTTTTTATTTTAAATTATCCTAGCTTGAACTATTTGTCATGGTCATTCTGCTACAGTTATGCCAGCCAAGAAACTAAATGCATTTTACTTTTCACTAAAATAAGATTTTCTGTAATGATTTGTGGAGGAAAAAATGTAAACTATGAAAATAGCTTATCCTCCCCATTCTGAAAGGGACTAAGTAGGTTCAGAAAACAAATGGCTGAATGAATATTAATTTTGTAAGTTTTACAAAAATAACTATGAAAGTGATCTCTCAATATTTATGTAGCGGGGGATCATACCTTTCTCTTTTCCTCAAAAATCTCTTTGTCAATATATATGTGTTCGATCAGTTAGTGATCTGTTTTCTCCTGTGCAAGATCTTTTACTTAACCTGTAGTGCACTTCAAAATGAATTCCTTCAAGTATTTAAGGACTTTCCTTGCATATTAATATGGGTTTAAAAGTACCTTTTTCTATCTGTCTGATCTATTTTTGATTACCCATCTGCACTATCTCCAGTCCCCATTACTTTAGGCAATCTTATTCAATTTCACGTCTTTTTAATTCTGTTAAAACTTCCTTGCCTTTATCCTCTCTCTTTTACTCTCCCCATGTAAGCAAAAACCCTACGTCTCGATGACATCCAAGGCATGTCAGGTGAGGAGGCATGGTCCTCCTTCTTGAATAAAAGAACATGGGAGCCTGCTTTTTATATGTGAAAAAAGAAGAAAAAAACTTAATTTGGTGCCCTCCCCAGCTTGGCACCCTAGTGATGAGGACTTAGTTAGACATAGGTTAGAAATATGAAAGCACCAAGATGTCAAAGAGGAACAGAAATATAGTAAGGAAAAAAATTAGTGAAGAAATGAGGAAAATGTGTAAAATGAGTAAAGAAACGTGAGAGAGGCTTAAATATGAATTTTATTCAACTGCTAATTTCACAATCTGGTAACAGGCTTAAATACTATAACGATTAACTTAGATTAGGTAGAAATGAAAGATAATATAGTTTGCCAAGAAAAAAATAAAAATAAAATTTAAATTTTTAAATTAAATTTAAAAAAATCTGGCTAAGAGGTGGCAAAGACCAATGTCAAAATGTGAGATCTGAGTTCGAGACAACTGAACCTACATGTGAAGGACTGACATTCTAAATTAGGTCTAATTACAACTGGGCACGTATGAGAGGTGTGGATGTTCTGTTCCATGTATGTGAGACATGAATGTGTCTGTGTACACTTATAACGAACCCCCGATTTCTAGACAGCATGGAGGTTTAACAGAATTATAGCAAAGAAGCCTCGATGCTTTTAAAATGAGGGATGGATAGAATAAGGCCAACACCTAAGCCCTACAGAATTTCCACCCTTAACCCGAATATTAACGACTCCCCAGGAAAATGCCCATATAGATTAAACACATCTGGCAAATAAATATCCCTTATTTACTATAATAACTACTTACAAACACGGTAAAGAAAAATAATGACAAAAGTACCAAACAAACATGACAAACAAACCCCCATACTTCCTGGAACTGTAGGTGATGAAAGTGGTTCTGAAAATGCAAACAATGATTAAAGGATGGGACACCTTTTAATAAACTGCTTCCTGGAACTTGGATAGTGAATACCGTCCTACCAGCAGAGTCCGGAAGAAGAATAGTCTTTGGAGGCACTCCTCAAAGAGCATCGGTGGACTGGATTGGGACAAAAAAAGAACCCACCGTTGTCCTTAAATCCAGTGGTCGTGCACTATCCTTTTCCGCTACAAACGTCCTGTTAATAAAAGGTTTAGGTGCTGCTGACAATGGAGTCGATTGGAAAATGGTACAATCAATAAGCCCTGCTGTATCCTTCTCTTCAAGTTTTAACTGTACAGTGCCTACAAAACACAAACTACAAATCCCACAAACCCCTCCGCATCTGTGCAAACCTGTTTAAATACACAGACCCCCCATTTACAAACAGGAATCTGAGCGACCAGTCTTGTTATTCACATTTAACAATCACTCAACAGGACATACGTACACAAAAATAAAGCCCCCTATGTGGCCCTGCTACACACTGTGGTGGAGAGATGGCTTCTCCAGTGATAGTTTCTATTTCATGTAGGTTTAGGTTCCGGCTGCCATGGCCAGGAATTTGGATTAAGTAAGTTAAAGATTTCCAAGGTAAAGAGCTTTCAAATGTATTTCATGAATTTCACTCCATGCAGAATGTACTCTACAAGTTTGACATTTTGCTTTTATGTTGTAACATGTGGTATTCTATTTTTCCCCTTTTATAATGTTGGCTTCAATAGACTGTACTTTATTTAAGTTCTGTTTAACATACTGTACAAGCTGTAGTGATTTTTAAGATGGCATGTATTAACATTTGTCTGATAACTGAGGCTTTTGGTTCTCACACAATCAATAGTGTTATAGGTAGACGTCTCATATTTTTGGTTCTTAAACTGCACTTTTGTTAAGTAGGAACATACTACAAGTAACCAAACCATTATCTGAAATGGTTTAATTGGCAGGAGAGATAATTGAATGTTGAATAATAAACACTGTGAATTATAGTTATGTCTAATGCAGCATTGCAATACTGAGTAGGGCCCATCAAAATCTGGAAAGACCCTTCTGAATCAATCAATAGAAACCTTTGCTAAGGATAGCTAATTCCACATTTATAGCATTTAAGTTATAATAATAATAATAATAATAAATTATATTTGTCACCTACTTAGATCATTAAATTAATAATTCACTAATTAATAATTTGGAAAGATGTTTGGAAAAAAATATGTAATGTGTTTGAAAAATCAGTAAATCAATAATGTAACTGTAGTATATTCAATTATACTGTCTGTAGCGAGGGTTAGTGATTGGGTGGAAAGTGAGAAAGCAGGAGTCTGCTGCAAAATCCAGCATCTATGCAGTTGCAGTTAGAAGTCAGCTTCATTTAGCTCCACTGGGTAAGCTAGTTCCTTCAAAGATTCAGTCTCTGAGTTTGTGGCCAATTTGTCCACGTGAGGATATGAAATAGAGAGGAATGGGACCCTGAGGGATTTTTTGAAAGTGAGAATGTCTAATATTAAGGTCTCACAGGACATAATTCCTAATTCTTAATGTATTTGATGTTCATTATCAAAAATCTATCTCCTCTTTCTATAGAACTTGGTTAATGGATAAAGATAAAATTGTCAAGCAAACATTTAGCTAAGAAAGTTAAATATGCATATCTAACCTAAAATCAATTGATCATAAATCAGTTTCCGAAAGGGAAAATTGTGTGCTTCAAATGATTAAATGGGACTATTTTATTTTATAACAGAGCAGAAAACACATCTTGATCCAGTGATATGAAGTGTTAGATTGGCATTTGAAGCTTTTGTATGTAACGTGTTATTTGAGCAGTTACTCCTAGTGAAAGATTTGACTTTAATGCACAGTCAAATTATAGTCTTTGTATGTTACCTGCATTTCTGATTTTGAATCGGAAAATAACCTTAATTTTTCTGATGCCCCTGCACAGAAGTAATTTGTATAATACTAAAAAATTATGTATTGGACAATAGTCTGTGATTTAGGGTTAAAGAGTCATGGCTTTCATGGTACATTAACTGTCATCTAGGTTGTGCTACTGTGTTTTGTGACAAAACAAAAATTTAAAAAACAAAAAGAAAAATTATCTGTAGTCAGAATGGAGACCTTTTTAATGTCATTCCAGTTATTCACAGGCATTATGTTTCAATGTAGTAGAGTTGGAAGAACGCAGTCTGCCATATGAATCTCCACTTTAATGTTTCTAATTGCTGAAAACAAATGTAATTAATGCCAACATACAAAATTAAGGAGAAATTACTATATACTGTATAAAAAATTGAATACTTTGGCACCAAGAAAAAAAACATCTGATGCTTTAGATCCCTATCTCTTTGTAACTAACTCATTATCTAGTTAAATAGGTCCTTATGTAACTTTGGCCACACACTGGTAACACTGAAATTCAAGGCTAGATTAAAAATAACCAAAACACCCAAATAATTCAAACCTGTTTAATTTTTGATTTGTTCAAAAACTATCAGAATACTAGAATTTTTTCCATGTAGACTCTGTAACATCAGACGAAGCTAAGCTGATCTTAAAGTACTTGAATGTACTGTACTGTAGAAACGGCTAGCCTTAATCCTGAGGATGTGTGCAAAAAGTTGAATTATGCTCTTTTGTAATGTGATAGCCATATTATATGTAAAAGATGTAGCAACACAACAAATCTGTAAACCTATTCTCACTTGTGTATGGTTTACTGTCCTACCGCAGGAGAGTTCTCTTCTAGTCCCACACATGCTATAAAGTCTCTGCTTCCAATTTAGAAATGATGTATAGGTGATAAAGCCAACAGGGTTCTTCCAATGCTCATACTAATTTAAGAATGTTCTGAAAATTAATTAAATCAAATATTTTTTCGTGTTTTAATCTGAGTTTACTTCAGGGTACTCAGGGCACAGATTGATTGGCATTATCCCTAGGTGGCTTCACATGTGTGAAAGTGTCTCATAAGTCTTTAAAGTGCTAAGCTGGTTCATAAGTAGTATAGATGGATAACTAATGTTATAGACAGTGTTGGATGCCATGAGGTATTGTTGAAAGACTGGGAGATGAAAACACCAAGTGGGAATAAAGCAAAGGAACTAGAAATTAGCAAGGGGTCCAAACAAAGGACTGAAAAACTGACAGGACAGATCAACAGAGACTCACATGCAAAAGCTCCAAATTATGTTAGGAACACAAACAAGAAAAGTCCTGATACTAAATTCTTGTTGGATGCACCTCCTAATTTTCTATGACACTAAAGAAAGTAAGGAAATTGAGAGAGAATATACAGATTCAAAGAAAGGGTGTTGAACATAGTGTCTTAAATCATATATCATCATATACCATATATATCATATATATCAAAATCATCATATACCATCTTAAATAAATTTTGCATGATGATGTCATGTGTCATGACATTGTTTGATCATGAGACTTACAACAGATGTTGTCTGTTATGATTGAAGTTTCCTCCAAAGCAAAATAAGTGAGATCTCCAAATGTTAGCCAAGTAGCTGGCCAGAATCTTCATTGGTCTGCCCAGTAGAGGCTAGAGTAGAGGTTCAGCCATGCCCCAAATACTGTCTGCTGGCTTCCACTGGAGCAGGCCCAAAAATAGGGTGCTGGAAAAACAACAATAAATATCACAAAGTGAAAGCCCCACAAGAAACAGGGTCACCATAAACCTCCAGTTTAATGACAAAAAGGGCAACAAAGAATCTTTATAAAATGAAAGATTTATTGCGGGTGGCACGGTGGTGCAGTGGTAGTGCTGCTGCCTCACAGTAAGGAGACCTGGGTTTGCTTCCTGGGTCCTCGCTGCGTGGAGTTTGCACGTTCTCCCTGTGTCTGCGTGGGTTTGCTCCGGGTGCTCCAGTTTCCTCCCATATTGTCCTTGGTGTGTGTGCCCTGTGGTGAGTTGACGCCCTGCCCGGGGTTTGTTTCCTGCCTTGCACCCTGTGTTGGCTAGGATTGACTCAAGCAGACACCCATGACCCTGTAGTTTGGATACAGCGGGTTGGATAAAGGATGGATGGTTGGATGGAAGATTTATTGAAAAAAAGGTAAATCAAGAACAAAAACTCAGAAAGGCCAAATGAGGCACAAATGGAATTGTCTGAAAAAGTAATTCTTAACATCCAATAAGTTAATTAGAAGTCAAACACAAACAGCTGGTGCATACAATGTACTGCATGGAACTGCATTTGCCATCAGCCTTTATAAGACTGGGAGCCGTCCCTCAATGGTGATAGACGGGTGACGCCAACTCTTGGGGAACCACCCAAAAAATAACAAGGAACAAGGCAGAACATACTCTCATACATAGAAACTAAAAATAAAAATCAAAACTGATGTACAAATAATAAACACAAATTTTAATATAAACAGGCTATAATATTTACAGGGTAAAACATGAACAAAAAAGACAAAAAAAAAGGGAATTTAAGCATAAGGCAGTGGAGGAACCCTACCTGAAGCATAACACCCATCCATCCATCCATTTTCCAACCCGCTGAATCCGAACACAGGGTCACGGGGGTCTGCTGGAGCCAATCCCAGCCAACACAGGGCACAAGGCAGGGAACCAATCCCGGGCAGGGTGCCAACCCACCGCAGAAGCATAACATTGTTACTGTAAATAATATAATGCAGCTAAAACAAATGGGAAAGTGATGCCATCTGATATTCTAATCTAATCATGATGTGAAAAACTATAAAAAATAAGAAAACCAGTCTTGGAGATCCAAAACCCTAAAATGGCCAAAACACTACAACATTTGTTCAAAATGGTAGAAGCTTAGTATTTTGGATCCCTTACTATATTTAGATTTGGCTTAATTTTAACCATTAGCACAAAAACTGAGGTTTTAGTAGTGTTATACAAAGGTCAAGAGACAATTATGAAATCCTGGTGTTTCATAGAATATAGTAGGTACTCATTGGATGATGTAGTTGACCTTAATACATGTGAGACAATGTGTAGTTTAACAAATGTGGACTTAATTAAGCACTTCAGAACAGGCTGCATATAAATCAGGGAGAGATGCAATACCATCTTCTCAGACTGACATATAGAACTGCTGGAGGAGGCTTTTAATATGGCAAGGTCACCGAGTTTAATACCACTGTGTCACCTGTGACAAGAAGCACTGTAAGCAAAGTCTGCTACTGATCTATAAATGATTGTTTCTTTCATTTGTAAGTCTTTTTGTAAGGTAAAAACTGAAGATTGTCATCTAAAAAACATATTTTATATAATGCATCCTGAGTTCCGAAGGAACAACATATAATGAAAATTAAACATCCATCCATCCATCCATCCATCCATCCATCCATCCATCCATCCATCCATCCATCCATAGTGTAAATGTCTTAAATTGCTCAGCAATTAAATATGAATATATATTGTTTACATCAGAGAGATTAGATTTCCTCTAGGGATCCTGTCTTCTCTAATTGACTCCATGGATGAGCCTTCACCCAACATGTCACCTTGTAACCTGTGTTTAGAATTAGCCTGGTTCTAACCTGGTTAAGCTTTTTTCGTTTCCACTTGGGTCTCCTTTGTGTTTTTACATAAATTCATTGAAAAGGGCAGTGCACTCAAACCTTCTCCATCTTAGCTATATTTATGTATTAACCTACTAACAAAACTTCACTTGGAGTGGTCTGAGGTGGCTTTACTGAGACACATTTATCTTGATATTTCATACTTACTGTTGTGTAAGACCAGTGAATCCTTAATACTGTATTAACAAGTCATTTTTCTATCATGTCAAGATGCCACACAGCACTGAGATGAAAAACCCATCTACTGATATTTAATAAGTTTAATGAAGACCAAAAAGAAGCCCTTGTTAAGGTCTTGTGAGAAAAGTATAAATGAGGAAGTACCAAAACTAAAGTGTTACACAATTTTCTTACACAACTGCATAATAAGAGAATTTATGTGGTTCTAAAGGTAAAGGATTGTCACACCAAATACCGACTTCACTTTTTTCTTTTTTTGATATTTATTTAATTATTTTTGAAAGCATCTTGACTAGGACCTTTACATAGGACTGTACAAAATTTGCATTTAATAAACAACAAGTAACCTAACACGCAAAGTCATGAGCAAAAAATTAGATCCATTGTCTGCTTTCATATCTTCTAAAATGTGATCTGTCCTGCCAACTGTTTTTTAAACTCAAGAATCATTTTAGGCTAGGATACCAGTCCTTTTCCGAGCACACTCAAGCACACGCCCACACTGACTCATACTAGCCCAATTTCAAGGTGCAAATAAATCTGAAATGTATGAATTAGATTATGAAAGAAAGCTGAAGTCTGTAAAGGAAACAGGGAGATTGTGCCAACTACACATATGCGAAGGCTGGGCACTGGACTGAACCCAGGTTACCTGAAGTGTGAAGTTGCATGGTTAACCACTGTACACCTATAAAGCTGGTCTAAAATAAAATCTGCCTCTGTTACTCAAAGTTGTTGAAGGAAACAATTATTGTGAATTTTGCAAGAAACCGAAATTTTTCAAATTTTTTTTTCTTCTGTTGTTTCCATTTTTTTTTTCTTTACCAAAATCTTTTCGTGCACAAGGATCAACTGTTTTGGAGAATGTAGTGCATGTTACACTGCGGGACTGTATACTGTTCTATTTCATTGACTTCTGCAGTGCTGGATTGGCCTTTTCCCTAATATAATCCAAAGTGAACACCAGTAAATTTAATTAAATATAATCTGTGTGCTGTTTGCTGTTTCCTCATAAATAAATATTTAATATATGTGTGTGTTTAAAGACCCTTCTGGTCTTTTTATTGCATTGTGCAACACATAAATAGTAAAGTATATGCTAAGGCACAGCCTCTCAGTTGTGAGATGATTAGACTGCTTAACAGTTTAAGGAGAGCTTTGAAAACGAGATCCCCTTTCTATAACTTCATTCTAGTGTTGTTTTCAAATCCAAAGAACTTGCATTTAATCTGTTTAACAGAAATTTAGTTAGTAATGTTGACACCTCTGCACTTTAACACTAGGATTTCTTTTCTGTATGCAATCCCTTTCACCCGGCTGAATATCCCATCTTGGAATGTAAGGGACAATAATTGAGTTTAGGCTAACTTTAAATAGCTATAAGGACAGAGAACACAGATGGGTATTTCACTGATTAATATTAACACTGGCCTAAGGCCTCAGTGTCAGCCGTTGGATTAGGACATTATGAAGAGAAAGACAGAGTTTTGGTACTTTATTCCCTCTCAATAACATTCTTTCACATATTAAGTTAATTCCACCCTAGGTAGCTACTTCATCATGCAGAAGACTTTAATCCACTGTTGTGACTCTATCTGCTTTTGCTTTGATGCTGCCTCTGTTCGCTAGAGTATTGCAGCCTGTGTAAGACAAAGCACCCATGACAGGAACAATCAGCTCTTGTGAAGACACATGAGTTTGATCTGCCAGAGGAAAAAGGGAAAAAAATGGAGACACTTTTTGTGTTCTGTTTTTCTTTGCATCACAGATGAAGAAATAAAAACAACATTTTTTTGCATCAAGAAGACCCTTCTCTACTGATCTTCTTGTACCGCACTTTATCTCCTGGCCACCTTTGACCTCCTTTTGAATGGTTCCTTAGGGCATCATGAACATAAGCCTTGTGGTGTTCTTTTAGAAGTAGGATTGCCACTATCCCCTCTGGTGAGTTTAAGCAGCTGTTCGGATTGGTGGCAAGGTTGTCCACAGCTTCTGTATTCTCCCTGGGAAAAAGATTATAGGTCAGTCCCCAGTAGATGTGTACAAAAGGATTCAAGCAGTTCAGGATTTTTCAACATCCGAAAAAGATTTCATGAAATTTGTTAAGATCTGACATTGCATTACAGGTTGTGTTATGTGCCCTAAACAGCTTATCGACTAAAAACTCTTGCATTTTCTCCGGTCTGCTGTCTTGTGAGATTGTTAGCTCTTTGACTGGTGCTGCCTAGCTTGAAATGATCTGCCACAGGTATACACCCTGTTACTGAAATATGACTGAACAACCTCGTTCAAATAAGCAACTGGCCACATATTGACAGACATAAATTTAAATGCAGGTGAGAGACTGAAAGGCTGTAGTATTAATCAGTTTCTTGGTTCTTCCCAAGGTAATAAACAACATACTGTTGTTTTAAAAATGAAACAGCAACCCTCTTTAATAAAATCCCTGTGTGCGTCCAGGTGGCCGTGTGTGTGTGTCTTCTGGTGAAGTGCGCATGCGCGGGGCACGGTGCGATGCGCGCTATTACTGTCAGAGAAAGTTACAGGCGTTTTACGGAAATACAAACCAGTATTACTGCGAGAGGAAATTAAAGGTACACAATACAGTGACTCATATTACAGCCACATACAAGCCAGTATTACTGTCAGAGGAGATTAAAGGCATATTACCGACGCACACGCCTGTATTACCGCCAGAGAAAATTAAAGGTATATTACGGACGTACAAGCCAGTGAACGTACAAGACAGTATTACTGTCACAGAAAATTAAAGACACACAATACACGGCGGCAGCCCATGAAGAACGGTCAGCTCAGCAAGTAAACATCAACAAAAGAAAGGCTGAAAGAAAGAAAAATACGACCAACAAAAAGAATGAGGTCAAAGTCCCTTGCCATTTAATATAGACTGTTCCTACTAATGTTTATGCACTACTGTTCTAGCGCCCGTTATTGTAACGGGCTAAATGACTAGTATTGAAATAATTGCCCTGTGATGGACTGGCACCCTGTCCAGGGTTTGTTCCTGCCTTGCGCCCTATGCTATCTGGGATAGGATTCAGCAGACCCCTGCAATACTGTTTAGGACTTAACGGGTTAAAAGATGAGTGACTAATTTAATTAATGAACACAGTGTACATTTAAAACAAAAACTGCACTGTAAACTCCAAGGTAATAGTTGCAGTCTGTTCCTGGAGATATTCACTTCAGCTGCCAGCTTCTCCAGCATAGAAATACAGGAACAAATGGTTTTATACCTTTAACGTTCACCATGAAAAGGTGCCATATAAAGCAAAGTTCTTTTCTGAATAAGGAATGCGAGAAGAAAAGACACCAATTTAAATGCTTAAATTTAGCTCCAAAGAAATTATGCAGAATTCCAAAAGGTTTGTTACTTACCAGTCTTTCTACTGGAGGCCGCTTTTCATCTGCTGGGTTTCATTTTAGCGGCACTGTTAATCATTGAATAACATATTTCATGAAAGTAACAGTAGGCTGAAAACAGTAGGCTGTTTTTTCACTATCTTGTTTGAAATAGTAGCCGAGATCGACTCCAAGCTAATTAGTTTGCCCAAGAAAATGACATGCTGATGTAAAGCCTGACTGTTTTAGAACTGGGACAAAAAGAGCGTTCATTTTGGTGGAATCCACAAATCATTGCAAGCATGGGATGCAAACACAGTCAGGCTGGTCACTGACATAGATTTGCTCATTTGCACAATTACATTTTACAACTCATTTCAGTGGCTTAGTGGTTTAGCATGTGTTTGGGCTCCTGATATTCTTTCTGCCATAGTTCAAAGACATGCTGTCAGGTCTCTGTCGTATTTAGTGGAAAGTGTAAGTACGTTTTCTGCAGAACATTCAGGTTTGGTATAAATAATGTGTTTCTTGTGTCCATAATGGTGTCTCAGGTCACCTTAACCCTCAATTGAAGCAAGCTACATTGAAAACTTGCATTGATTTACTAAATACACTAACACGTACAGGGTATGGCTGGCCTTAGTTGAGTTGTTATATTTTTCTGTGCCTGTGTGTAGTTTTTTTTTTTCTCTGGGTACTTTATTTACTTTGTGTTAACTGATGATTATCACTGTATGGCTAAGTGTGATGTGTGTGAGCCCAGCACTGCAGTGGACTGGGAGAAGGTCCGAGGGTTGGTTTTCACGTGACATTATATGTCAATGGGGTAGTCTCTGGAGATCCTTAAATGGACAAAATTGTCACTGGAAATTAACAAATGGATTTATTTTTTTTCCACCTGTGGCAGTACAATGACTTTTATATTTAATATCTGACAAACAACTTTACCCCAGACAACTACAAATCAGGATATATTACAACTGTTCATTTTCTTTTTTAAAAAATTATCACACATTTTGACGCGGTTTAGTAAGTTAAACGGTGAGTCAGAAATTGAACCAGCAACCCTGCTGTTTAAAGTCCAGAGTCTGAGTCATTTTGCAACAGCAGCCTTACAACCCTAGAGGTTCAAATACTAGCTTGATGATCACAGGTATGGAGTTTGCATGGTTTCCCTATTTCCTCTGTAGGTACTCCAGTATTTCCTCCTTTGTCCTGAAATTTTCTGAGATTAATTGGTTAATCCAAATTGACCTGTCTGCGGTGGGTTGGCGCCCTGCCCAGGATTGTTTCCTGCCTTGTGCCCTGTGTTGGCTGGGATTGGCTCCAGCAGATCCCCGTGACCCTGTGTTCGGATTCAGCGGGTTGGAAAATGGATGGATGGAAATTGACCTGTAAGCATGGACAAATATGCATTACAATAAACCAGCACCTATCATCCATGGCTGTTACTTATCTTTTGCTATCAGCTTGCCATGACTCTATGATTAGACAGATGGACTCAACAAACCATACTGATGCTTAAACTTCTGAATGAACATTCTTCATAATGCACATGTTTGATCCAATAATAACATTAATAAGATCTTTAATTTGGTACCTTGAATTCTTCTTAATAATTTCTAGGTTTGGCTGCTTGTTTTAATGTTAGGGCAAGACACTTCCCACTTGCTTAAACTGAGAAAACTGTTCTCTTGGTATGAGGAAAGAATCTACAAATTATATATACTTGAAAAATCTTACTTTAAATAATATCAAAAACAGCAAAGGGAAATGACTTATTCCAACCTAATTAAACCTTAAAAGAAAAAAAATAGCTAGGACTGTGCATCTCCTAGTTAGAACATGAAATATGATGTCATTTTCTTTTGTGTTAATCTGTCCGTACATAACATAGCGCCTTTCATACTGTCAACAAATCTTCAGAGAGCAATTCACATTACAGTATAAGTTTGGAACATGTGGAGAGAAACATTCCCTAGGAGTCACATTAAATCTACATATGTACATAGGGAAGACTCTGAGCATGAAACACATAAATATTGGCCCATAATTTTGGAAATGTGCTATGTAAGACAGTCTTGAGAATAAATAACAAAAAAAAGAAAAACAGCTGGAAAGATAAAGATTCTCTTTAATAATGAACCATTTTCTTTAGTTCTGTTTTCTAATGAATTCAGTCACCTGTCTGAATTTAAGCTGTGTTTTTGATTCTTAGCACTGCTGAGAGTTCGGAAGGTTTTGATCTCCCTATCACTAACAGATGGTTCATGTAGCCAGGCCTGGGCTGGGAATATCACTTTGGCTACAAGCAGAGGATGAGGGAAGCTCCCCTGTTGCCAGCCTAAGAAGGCCATAAGCTTGAGTAGAGAAAAAGAAAAGGGCTGATACTGGTGTTAATTACCCAGAAACCACACAGAAAGTGCTTACTGTCACAGAGTTGAGAGGTTGTGCATCCCTTCTTCCACAGATAAAAGGCGTGGTATGAAAACATTTTGCAGGGGACAATGAAGTGAAGATTAACATAATCTTTCGTTTGTATCCCCTGTAAGCTATCCATGTGTGAGCCACCCTTTCTCATTTCTCTGCCTCTAATGTCTGGATTTAAGGAACGGCATAGCAAGAATAGGCTTTGTCCCTTAAGCCTGGCAGTTGTGTTTTCCCGCCTTCATGTGATCATCTCTGTTGATCGGATGCTGCTCTTGTGGTAATCAGACAATGGCAGTAAAAATAAAGTGTCAGTTCATTGACAGAACCATGTTCCTGCTATGTCACTGTTAATCCAGAGTTATCTGTTCACTAGTCATGCTACCTTTTTTGGAACAGTGAGTGCAAAACTGAAATAAATATGCCACAATCTTATTTCTGCACATCAAAGATTTCTCGATCTATTCTTTTCAACCTAAATGGAAAATATGGGACATAATTTGACTGTTAGGTTAATGTGTGATTCTGTGTGATAAACTTTAACAGAAGATTTTGTGCAATTTATCTGCAATAGATAATAGAGCAAATAAAAGAGGAGAAAAAAACACAACAAGACGTTAGGCAGAAGCTGTGGTTCATATATAAAATTCACTCGTACCAAGGGATCACATTTGTTTTTCCCAGCATGGAATTTATTATAAGCTTATCCATTATAGAAACATCTTCAAAGCCCAGCTACTAACTTACAAAGCTGTAAATTCCAGCACTCCAGAACACCTGTCGTCACCAATTATATGCCATAGATCTACGAGACACCTGAGATCTTCTTACATCAGCCTTCTTGCTGTCCAGAAGCCCGATTTGGCACCTCCCACCTAGGGTTGTGACTCCTACACACACACTCACACACTCTTGATTTAATTATAATATTTAATTATACCTTAAAATTAACTCTTCTCTCTTGCATTTTGATCTCCCTTTATTTAATTATGTAAAAAGTTACTCTATATTACCTGCAGCACAACCTCCTGTAAAGGGCATGACTTTTTACTGTACCTTCCCTCCATTGTTTTAGATCCTGATGTGTTCGAGATTCTTCTTAGAGTGTCTGTGGTTTAGCTGTTGTCTAGATTTTGATATTTTTATTGCATTATTTGTATCCATATTTGCTTAATAAATTATGTGGTGTAATTGCATAAAGTTTATTTTTTTCTAACGATCACTAGATGACACCATAAAGTACTATAGAACTTTGCCTCAGAGTTCCAGGAGACACTGATCTGAATCATAGATGGTTCAACGTCCTTGCATGTTCGACCTGTTTCAATGAGTTTGTATTCTTTTTTCCTGTTTTCATTGGACATTTTCAAAAAAATGGCATGTGGGGTAAGTGGGTCTGTGAGTGTGCTACATTAGCATCCTAGTGTCAGTTTTACTGTCTTATGCCCAACATTTCTTTGTTATAATTTGGCTCCTTGCAATTTCTTTAGAATTGGATAAGTAGCTAATCTATTATTACTTGTTGTCCAGGACACATCCAAAGCTAGCTAATTCATCACAGTGTGCTACTTCTGCTGAATACTGCAGATACCATTGTAGATCCAAAGTAATACCTGAATAAACAAAATTAAACTTTAAAACTTGCTGTCACCTACAGTGGTCCTGTGACCACTGCTTTCAAACTTCTACTGCATAATATTTAAATATATATGTATGTATGTTCATATGTATGTGTGTGTGTGTGTGTGTGTATATATATATATATATATATATATATATATAAAATCATGTAAAATATTGCAGTACAAAAGGTGCTGGACAAATACAAAATTATACTGTATAATTTATACAGCATCTGCAAATACCATCCTCTGTCAGCTCTTCAGTATTTGAAACTCTATATAAGGCACGTAGCAAGTAAGAATTTTTCATAGGGTTTCAGTTTTATATAGTACATTAGACAAGTGCAGTATTTCAACTTGTGGTCCTGTTTACCACTTTGAATTGGCCTCTACCCCGGGGTCCAAAAGGGGAATTCACATAACACAAGAACAGTTGGAAATTGTATCGGCTGAGTTCACTAAATATTAATCACAAGTGTTTGGCGAATACTGGGCTACAATCATGTAACAGTGTGCCTTGAGGCGACTTCTGTTCACTGGACCACAGGCCAACCCACCCCCCCCAACACCAAAATGTGTGCAGTTCAAAAATCAATTAAATGAATGTAAAGACTCCTGATCATTGCACATCATCAGTCCGACAGGGAAATCTGCAAACACATGACTGATTAGATGGGCTTTTGTTAAATAAGCACTCACTGGATTTTAAGCATTAATTAATCCTGGAGAAAAATAATTCAGTCTAACCGTTTTTTAATTCTTTTATTTTAATCCATGTATAAAATAAATCAAATAAGTAATGTGTACCATAAAATAAGACCCACTAAAGGAAAAAAATGTATATTAGCATTCTGCTTGTGAAATGCAACTTCTTGTTCGTGTAACATTTGTAATTCAACATTAACATCTGAAAGAAGAAAAAGAAGGATCCAGTAATGTTCAAGCAATGCCAATAAAAAGAAAACATGGAGACTGCCTAAAAGATGATATACTGCACTCTAATATACTACCTGTAGAGAAAGAGACATCACATTGTTTTAAACACTCTTTTCTGTAAAATGAAACTCTTCATATAATAATGGAATAGATCATTTATTGACTTATCTGTTTATTTTGTGTGTAAGGAGCTTAGCCTCTAGCATCCTCTTGCTGTTTTTGAGCAGAACAGCAAGAAGAGAAATGTGGCAGAAGGCAAAGTATAAACAGTGAAATATTCAAGTTTTGAGAAATGAAATTCTGGCAAGTTCCACTGTTGCAAAATTCTTATTTCTACACACAGCAAAATATTTCTGCTTAGCTTAATGCAGTATTTTACTTATTTAAAGATGGTTTTGTTGCTTTGGTAACAAATCTGAGCAGGGAAAGATTAGCTTTACAAGTGCCTGTTTTGCCTTAAAAAGTCAAACAGTAGTCAAAGAAATTCTTTCAAACATCAAAAATTATATATTGTTATATACATTGTAATGGGCAACATGGGTTGGCTAGCATCTCAGAATGGATGGATGGCAATTTAACTGGCCAGAGGCCCTTTTAATGGAAGAATGTGGGATGTGGGGGGACAGACATCCCAACCAGGTTGATTAGTTGTGCCTTTCCTGGTTGGAAGGCCGTTATAATGGATGGACAGGAGAGACAGCTTCCCAGAGCAGTACACTGGGAGGCAACATCCATCTTGTGTGCATCCTGTTTGGACATCCACAAGACTGAATGGAAGAAATGGTGGGCAGCCCTGCTGGTGTTCTTGGGTGCCACTAAGGGGAGCTGCTGGAGGCAAACTAGCACTGGAAGTATTACCAGATCCGGTATAAAAGAAGCTCATTCAAGAGTCAGAGTTGGGAGGGGTATATATATATATATATATATATATATATATATATATATATATATGGAAGAGAAGGTCTGTGATACGGTTTGCATGTTTGCAGCTGGAGATCCACAAAGGGAGAAAATAAATCACGTATCATAAAGTAGTTTTCATTCCTGAGCTTTCAGCCCCTCCCAAGGGCCTTCATCAGAGGATAATGCTTAGACTTACAAGAATCAAAGGCAATATATAGCAAAAGTTTGGGGCTAAGTCAGTGTGAACGTTGGGGAGGGGGGGTTATTGGTTGTAAAGATTTTATTTATTATGAACATGTTCTTCTTAAGTTTGCATATGCTGGGTTTATGTCCAAATGTCTGTTGATGGCGTTCTCATTTGATAGCCAAGTTTCAGCCAGCTCTCTGGCACTTTTGGTACTGGCCATATATCTTACTTGTACATTGTCCCAGTTAAATGTATGTCCTGTTGATTTAGTATGCGTGTAGATCAGTGATTGTGAGTCCTTTCTTCTGACGGCCTTGCAATGTTCATGTATTCGTGTTGTGATTCTTTTTGAAGTTTGTCCTGACCACAAGTGTTTACCGTAAGGAATGCTATGCCGACAAGATATTGCACTTCGCCAGGAACCACCCAGTATCTCATAAACCATGCTGTGTTAAAACTCTATTCAAAAGAGTCCACACCCATTGTAATATGAAGGAGACAAAAATGAATGAAAGACACTATCTCTTCCGTCTTTTCACTTCAAACAGATACTCAAAAACATTCATTAATCGAAGCTTACACAGAAGATGCCAAAAATCTCAGCAAACAATCGACTTGAACCAGAACCCCCACCCCACCTGGTACTCACTTCCTTATCACCACAATGTGTCTGAAGGTGCCGCACGCATCCTGGCCAAGTCAGGCGTCAGAACAGCACACAAACCCACGAACAATCTGCGCACGGTCCTGTTTAATGCTAAAAACAAGAAATCGACAGCAGAAACACGAAACGCAGTTTATAGCATTCCATGCAGTTCTTGCCCAGCGGTATACATAGGACAAACTTCAAAAAGAATCGCAACACGAATACATAACAACATCGCAACGCCATCGGAAGAAAGGACTCACGATCACTGATCTACACGCATGCGAAATCAACAGGACATACATTTAACTGGGACAATGTACAAGTAAGATTTAAGGCCAGTACCAAAAGTGCCAGAGAGCTGGCTGAACCTTGGCTATCAAATGAGAACGCCATCAACAGACATTTGGACATAAACCCAGCATATGCAAATTTAAGAAGAACATGTTCATAATAAATAAACTGTACACCCAATACCCACCCCCCCCCATCACACTGACTGATGATGATTTAGTACATTATCAATTTGTCATGCTGAGGAATTTTCTTATGTCATTAACATAAGTGGTAAACCATTTTATTCTCCTCTTAGTAGATCATTTGAGAGTGCTACTTAAAAATGCTACAGATTAAAATTCAGTATTTAAATGTTTTTGTAACTTCTGCTACTATAAAAGCATATATTGCATATAATATGTATAGTCACTTATTATGTGCTGGAATCACAGGCAACACCACTAGGCAGGGGATAGAGAACTGTAGATGTTTCAGAGCCTGATCTGCTTTTTTACAGAAAGGGACTGGATGTGGAAGGATATGCCCCAAAGGGATAATCAGATGTCTGATGTATCCCAAGAAGTTTACAGGGAATGCAATAGAACAACCATCTCCAGAAAGGAGGCCACAGATAGACGGAAAGGGGAACCACAGAAATAGCAAGGGCAGTTTACCTGTGGTCTCTATAAGTGGAAGAACTCTGCCTTAAAGACTGCTTGAAACCCATAATTCATAAAATAATAGAAACCTCATCTGTTAACAAGGGACAGACTTCATTTAACAGATTCACCTGTAGCACACTTGCTATGAGACGCCAGTCTGATATCTGGAAAGAGAGAATTCAGAGAGAAACCCCACTCTGTTGAAAGAGTAAATTTGGAGAAATGGACAAAATGAATACATCTGAAATGAAAAATTAATCTAATATTTTAGTGGTTATACATGCAGTACATATCTAATGACCTCTAGTAAAGACTTGGAAAACTATAAGACACAACTCCAGCTGAATGTTTCATTCAGGTCATACTGGCATATTTAATTAATAACCTAGTGTGGGTCTTCTAACCCCTGGACTTGACCCACTTGGATGATGCTGTGTTCCCTGTCATGAAGCAAGGCAAACTGCTCTTCTTCTACCTTTTTGACTTCTTTAAGGTCTGTTACCAGAAGGTATAGTTCTCATTTTAACCTCTTCAACCTTTTGGATGTTGCTATGATCCATC
Source organism: Erpetoichthys calabaricus (assembly GCF_900747795.2). NCBI lineage: Eukaryota > Metazoa > Chordata > Cladistia > Polypteriformes > Polypteridae > Erpetoichthys > Erpetoichthys calabaricus. The sequence continues at coordinate 73,360,474 of NC_041403.2, read as the reverse complement.
CACTTTGGATTGATCTGCCTGGGTATGTATGAGTACTCATACTTAATGTTGCCAAGCACAAGCAAGAAAAGGACTGCACTTTAAGACATATGAAGTTCTCAATCCCTTTTTATTGGTGCCCGTTTCCAACTCCTCCCAAAGAGTACTTTGCTTGAGGTAACAAAGTAAACTCTGAATATGTGAAGAAGAGAAAGAGAGAAGAACAAAGAAAAAAGAGGTACCACAGATTGAAAGGTGTTTCCACAAGTGCAAGATGGCAAAGTGGAGAAATCTATTCTGGCAAAGACAGAACACTGCTTGCACCAGAGTAGGAGATGGATAAAAATAGAAGCACTCTGAATATGCAGAGCGAGTTCTCAAGCAGTAAGAGCTGGATGTGCCTTACTCTCTGCTACACTGGACAGCTGGACCTACCAACTTTGCCCTACTGCAGTGTCTAGGGAAGCCTTTGTCCCTATTCAAGTATGGAAAACACAGAACAAGCAGGATTCATTAGTTTCCTGCTTATCTTTACCCTTGCAAAATCAAAGATTTTATGGTGACATCTGATCGTATGAAAACTGCATATAACTTACAGTATCAAGTGATCACAGACATGAAGACCGTCAGCCATTTGGCCAATACGTCTAAAGCTTTTTTCTGAATGGTTCAATGATTGATAGCATTACATGAATGTGACGAAAAATGTGAAGGAGCAAAATACAATTGGAAGCAATAAATAAATTATTTTGAATGTTAGGTGGACAGTGCTCATCAACAGACTGATACAAGGACTAAATAGACTGTTTGGGAATGCTGGATTTATTTTTCTTCTTCAAAATTATGCTTGGGCCAGACTCAATGTTATCATCTGCTCTGGTGGATCACCATGTGGATCTGAGTTATTAAGATGTGTAATACCAGCGAGGGCCTTTTCAATGACAGTATTATTAACAATGCATTGGCAGCAGTAGTGATAAGCACCGATGTCTGTATTATTGCCATATCTTAATGCTCACCTTTAAAGTTAGAATTCAGAACAAGATGTCATGTGTTTATATGACTGTCATTCAAGGATTCCAGCCTGTCCTCCCACCCAATTACAAGCCGTTAACTTGTCTGAAATCTAAACTGACCCAGAATGAGCATTTCTGTTGTTATTTTTGGAGTGGGTTTCTGTCCTGGACTTATTTGTTTCAGATTTGCCAACTACTTAGTGATCTTGAAATTAAAAGAACATTAAAGGATGCATAGGTTAAGAAAAGCAAAATTCCATCTATCCAACAATTCAAAAAGAACATTGTAATTTTATATGAGCAGCTCAGTATTGGAAATCTTGTGATTTTCTTGCATGCAATGATGGGTTGATCAGATAAAGTAATGTAATCTGTACACTGGACTTGAATATTTTTTTTAGATAAACTTTAATACACTTATGTTTTTAAAATTAAATAATGGTAAATAAATGCAAAAGAAAGCCAGCTTTTTGCGTTTTTCTAATATATATTTTCACTTTGAATACTGCTGGCTTCTTGGATCAAAATCTAAAAACATTAGTAGATTTAGTTTAAATTACTGCAATTCAAAATAAATACATCTTCTTTTGAATTCTTCATTTACATTTTTTTTGGAAAGGTTTATAATATATGATTTGCTTGTTAGTAAATCTGCTCCATTTTTACCTCTTTACATTGTGTGATCTGGTGCCATCTTCCTTGGGGTTCAAAGTGCAGGTAAGGGGGCAGATTACTGGCAAGTAATCACAACATTTTAAAATGTTATTGGCTCATAATGTCTGATCCATGGGTCAAGGAAGAGGCACAATGTACACTAGCCTTTAAAACTTAAGAGATCATTATTTTTTTCTTAAAGTCCATAAAATATTGTGATTTCACATGTAGTGTTGGGTCTCATGTAGAGTGCATGTCTTTAAGTAAGAAAATGATTAAATTAACTTTCCTGGTAAACTCAAAAAGCAGAGCTGTCAATTGAACAGTTCCACTGCATTACTAACAATAATTTAACCATTACTACCTCCTTGTAAGCAATTTGATTACTTTCTATTCCACTCTGGTTTTCATCATACGGTTAATTAAAACCTGAGGCAAGTGAATGGATTATACAAATAAGAATTCTGTTGATTGAGCTGCACATTGGTTAGTTCTGCTGTCTCCCAGCTCTAGTCTTGGGTGCAAATCCCATTTTGGGCGCTGACTCTGTGGAGTTTACACGTTCTCTCTGTTTATTCATTGGTTTTCTTCTTGGTTCTCCAGTTTTCCTCTCATGTCACAAAGATGTGCATGTGAAGTAACTGTAAACTGTGGGCTTATTGGGAATGACACAATGGGAATTAGCTTGAGAGTGTGTGTGCATTAGCCAAGCAAAGGACTGACACACAACCAGGCCTACTTCTTGCTTTTACCCCAATGCTACTAGCATATTTGACAAAAAATAGTTTACAAAGATAGATAGATAGATAGATACATAGTGTGGAAGCTGGCCCGGACACGTTGACGTCACCCAACACACGTTTATTTGTCATATTTTACAATTATAAGTGCACCTCAAAACCCCCAAAAGTCCCCAAAGTTCTCCTCTCCAGCCAAGCTCTGTCCTTCTCCTCACCCGACTCCTGCTAATGAACGGAGGGAGGTGGCCCCTTTTATAACCACCTGGATGTGCTCCAGGTGCCTCCCGACAATCCTCCACCGGCACTCCCCAGTGTGGCGGAAGTGCCGGCTGCGCACCCGGAAGCACTCCGGGTGCCCCCATTTCTCTTCCCCCCAGCACTTCCGGGTATGGCGGAAGTGCTGAGGTCAAGGGCTCCAAAGGCGGTGACCACGGGCCCCTACAGTGTTGAGCTTCAAAGCTCTGTACCCGTGGTCCCCATAGGTACCGGGGAGGTCACCCCCACGTGGTCTGGGGAAGGCGTAAGCCCTCTTCCGGTCCTCCGGGGCATCCCGGCCAGGTCGCCCCCCCCAGCCACCTGTGATGATAGATAGATAGATAGATACATACATACATACATACATAGAGTAGAAGGAGGTATGCTGAAATTATTTTGAATTGTATTGACATGCAATGAGAGGAGTATTGAAAATGAGTGCCTTACTGGATTCTTGTTCACATTAGATTTAAGAAAGGGCTAAAGATTTATAAACATGACACTAAATACAGGGTTTAAGCATTTGCTATAATCAGATATGAAGTTTTATTTTTGGCTTTGTCCAAATTAAATCATGAATGTGAATGATGATAACCAATCACTTATAGATAATGAATGTGCAACAGAATAACCATTAGATTTTACAGTTCTTCCTTAGATGTTAGCTTTTAAGTACATGAAACTAATGTTAGATTAACTGAAAAGAGCCATCTGGTCAGCCAAAATTTAAACAACTTCATGTAGATATCTGACTGAAGCTGGGAATATTTAAATGACCTCAGGCTCATTCGAACTTGTCCTTTGAAATATATTGTGACCCAACATTTTAGCAGCACAAAACACTATAAGTTACTGTTGTGGAGATCATATAGAACACAGCTTTCTGGTAATAGCAAGCATTATGGGATAATTTAGTTTACAGTTACTCAAACATCAGTTACAGACTGCATGGGAAGGAAAAAAAAAATACAGTGACAATAACTTGTGATATGTTTACTTATGATGTCGGCCTGGTATGTGCTTTTCCAGGTGGTGTATCTTTTAGAACGAGTCAAACTACTTGCATGAATTGTAGAATAAAGAAAAAGACCAATTGATGTTAACTACAAGACTTAAATAGCTACATGTGAGTGGGTTTCAACCTTTCATCTCATTAAAGCATGTCTTTTAATATTTTGAAAAAAAGTGGAAAATGATAAACTGTTTTGTTGTCTTTACACAAAAATGTAAGTAAAAATAAACAATAAAATATATGTATGCATTATATAGCTAGATATATAGAGAAAGACAGAAAAAGAAAGAGAACAAGTGAGGTAGAAAATGACTGAAGCTTTTAAAGAGTTTTCTCAGCTTATTTAATAAGCTGCTATAATGGGACATACCATATGAGTGCTCATATGCCAGCACAAAGCAGATGTCACTCACATGTGTTGACAGACTTCTTGGGAGACACATTTCTACATGCCAATGTCAAATGTGAAAAAGACATTCTATTCCTTCTCGAGCATCTGGTAACTTTTCAATAGGTTAAATTACTCCACAATGCATTCTAACAATTTTTTGCTTGTGAAATTGAGCTCATGTAAGCTGCATTTTATATATGCTTGTAATTCATGCAGAGTTAAACTGGATTTGTGCTTAAAAAAGATGAAGCTGTGTCCATTCATATTAGGGTCAGACTGTGGGGCTTTGTCAATACAGTATATGGCTTCTCTCTAGAGTAAGTATAGTATAGTTCCAACTGCTGCATTAAAATGTTATCCCATATGCTACTATGATTATCTAACAAGATGTTCCTATTAGAAAATATAAGAAAAACACAACTGTATTCCGTTTCTAAAAAGATTTTTTTAGTGAAAAAATGACTGTAATATACAGTAAGTTAAATACAGTATATGCTGTATTGATAGATAGATAGATTGGAGTTTGCTTGTTCTTCTCATTTACAGTGGTACAACATTGCCACTGTCTAGATAACGCATAGAACTAATTAAAAAGATAAATATTACATTATTGTGATGATTATGTCTTTAGTCATGTGTTTTATTCATTTTTTTACTGTTACTGAACCTAATATTTTTGACATCATAAAGTGTCACCATTTTAGAATTACTAAAATTACATCACTTGTTGCCAGGGGGCCAGACCAGCGTCTGTGCATGCATACATGTCTGTGACCTCATGGGGACATTGATCACATGGTTTTGGTGGCCATCTTACTTAGAGGTCATTCACATGCTCAGTGTTTGTCTAAAGTTTGTTTCTGATAAAGCAAAAAATCATTTTCTAGAGAGCAAAATCCAAATTCTCAGTCAGTGTATAATCATGGATATTACTTTTAGTTTTGTTCCTGAATAAAAGTCTATTTTGCACTTTTGACTGATTTTGGTTAGTTAAATCTGCTTACATATCTTGGCTACTCTCTGTCTTATTGCCCCAAAAAATGCAATCAACCATTTTAATCTCTTCTTCTTTTTAGGAAATATCATATTGGTCACAACAGCTTCATTGTAAAAAGCAGTTTAATATAAAACAAAGGAGATTATGCAGATGTTTTACAGTATAAACCACTATTAAGACAACATCTAGGGCACTTATGTGCAGTTTTAGCATTTTCACAAACTACAAAGGAAAGACAAACCAAGTGCACTGCTGGACCAAATGGCATGTCCATTTCTGACAGTGCTTTAATTCTTAATTACTAAAGTCAAAATGCACTAAATATGATATGTATACAGAAAAACTGGTAAAGTTATGTCACATGAAACCTGAAATGGCATATGAGGAACACTCTTGTGCAAATCCCAAAAATCCAAAGTGAAACTCAGACACCAAAATACAGGAGTTTATTGTAAGGGGGAAAGGGTTTTCAGGGAGATATGAGGGCAAAGGTTAACACAAAAAAGATGATAACAAACACTGAGGCACGGAATGGTCCAACATAAAATGTATAATAGTGTGCAAACTACCTACCTTCTGTTAAAGAATCCTCCGCCACTACTTTGTCATATGAGTTCTTGCCTCTAATCTGCTCCATATTCCTCGCTCAGCTGCTTGAGAAATCATAGGTCCTTTTAATGGCAGACCCTAGAAAACTTGTGGAACACTGACCATCCAGCCAAGAAGAATTGTGTTTCTGAATGGAGCAGCCAACAGCACACAGTATTGTTTTTCATTACAGATATCTTCATACTAAACCTGCAATGGACTGGTGTCCTGTCCAAGAGATTGTCCCTGCCTATTGTCTTATATTTGCTGGGATAGGCTTGAATCCCCCGCAGCACTACTCAGGTTTAATCAGGCTTAGAAAATGGTATGTGGATAACTTGCTACTATTATGTTTGTATCATTACACAGTAAGTGTTAAAAATATTTTTTACTTCTCTAGTATTTTCTGCAACTTTTTCTACCACCCTGACATCACTATGAAGATTGTGGTGTGATGAGTGAAATTTCCTCTAGAAAATGCCACATTTGTTTCTTCACCCATTTTAGCTTCTTTCAGGATTTGATTCATTCATAGTAGCAATGGACCTCTCAGAGGGCTGAACCCAATGATGATTTTGAGCTGCTGAGTAATGTCATTTATTACAGAGGAAAGTTATGCAAACACTGCACAGAGATAATATTTCAATTTGGACTGCAATGCTAACTCCCTCGTCCCTGGGCTCCCTCTTTCCTATATGCTGTCCTTTGGTTGTATTATGCTTGCATCAGCTTTTACAACTTAGCGGCAAATCCACATCTGAATTCTACAAAGGATAGCACAATTGAATTGTAATATAATTGTGCAAAATATGGACACACCATATTATTGTTTTTACTTGTTCTGAATCTCTTTTAGCAGACTGCATTTCTGTTAACTGGTACCTTCTGATGGTTAGAGAATACTGCATATGCTCCATAAAATGGGAAGATGGAGCTCCAAGGCAGGAGTCAATTCTGGATAGGGTGTCAATCCATTGCAGTCCACACTGATGCACCCAATCACATTCAGGGGCTAATTCAGAGTCATCAAAACTAGTGTAAGTGGAGGAAAACTCACAAAGAAAGTGTTTGCCATCTCCACAGAGACAGTGACTAGGCCTGGATCAAATTCAAGACTTGTGGAGCTGTGAGGCATCACCATTGTGTCACAAAAAACCAGCAGGGCATCATATTCTCTCTTATACTAAATCCAATTCAAGGTTGTGGAGGCAGGAACCAGTTTAGGAGCATTGGGCCCAGAGCCAAGATGGCAGAGGATTTGTACATCATTATATGTATGTTGGTATCAAGGAAATACACTGCCTTCTTTTGCTCTGCCAAAATTAAGATACTTTTGACTGGTAGTCTTTTTGTATTCTTCAAAATGAATGCTCTTTTCTAGAGTATTAACATATATTCTTTAAAAGCCTGAAGCTGTTGAACCCTAAAACCACATTCACCTTTAAGGATTGCCTGATTTCCCTCGCTAATATATTTTCTGTTGGGCTAAATTTAAATGTGATTTTTAAAGCTTGTACAATTTTTTAAACAGCTTAATGTTTATTTGCTGAAGCTAGACTTATTTATTTATTTTTTTTACATTTTTTTGATTATTAGGCATATGGAAAGCCAACATGCATCATCCCAGGATGGAATGCCTGTTGCAGATCGCACCCATACATAAAAGATAATCATGTACTTATGTACATGATTTTACATAATGAGGAACAACTAGCTCAATATGAGCCAGCATGAGCACAGGGAGAATATACAGACTCCATACAGATGGAGACATCTCGGGTGGGATTTGCAATGGGGTCTAGTGAATTCTGTGAGGCAGCTACACTATCTGCAAGGTACCTTATATATTTGTTATTCCTATGCAAATTCGAAAATACCCATGCAGCAACTCTAATATCATAAAAAAACTGGAAACCTTAAGTTGTTTTAGACAAAAATCATTGCGGTACACAGAGCAAACGTTCAGGCAGAATAGCAAATCACTCCTTTCATATTGCTGCTTCATGAAGTGCTTTGAATCTGCTCTGTTGTTTAAAATTAAAATGAGAAACATAAAAGTTACACAGAGAACAAGAATATACTCTCCATCACCATTTTACTTGTTAGATAACCCTGTTTGTATATAAAACGTACACTCTCATTTTCCTACAGATGAGATTTTTTTTATAGTATAGTGCATTTAAGAGGGACAATATAAGAAAAGTTTGCTTCCACCAGTTTTAGACATCATCCCTGTTTTTCCAGGTCAATAACTGTTATTGCTGTGTTTTCAAATATTCCTAGAGCATATATGATTTTGTCATTGCTCTACACATTCTTTCGTTAGAGATCTGCTCTATTTACATCGAACAGACAAACCACCTGAGGTGCCACTAGACAGTGCTGCTTTCATTGCAATGCTGTTCAACAGCAGCCTCTGCAGCATGCCTGTGGGACAGACCTACTTGTTGTTGCAGAAAGACAAACAGCAGTAAAAGCACGTTATTAAGCCGAGAACCCTTGATAATTTCACCAGGCTTTTGTCTTCAGAATGGAGAGCGGTAGGGGGCCCCCTTCACAGGGAGCACACTTCAGTCAGTACAAAGATGAGGCTGAGATAAGAAGTGAAGCTTAAGAGGCCTTCATCATTAGTTACTAGTTGGGAAGATTAGTGATCCTGACGACAGGATTACGGATAGAGAAAGTGCCCTTCTTGGATAATTATATACTAATGCTATCTTCTTACAACATGGTTTGTGCAGCTTGATTAAATACTCTTACATCATATTTAATGGGAGAATAATAAAAAATAATCAGAGCACAATTATCTTTGAAAATTAACACACTGCGATCTCTGCTAGGGGTTTTGAGGCTTGCCTTGTTTCTTTTCCAGAGCTTTGTTCTATGAATGAACACAAAATGTACAGTTTTGCAAAAGCGTTGTAAAACTCAAGCAGCAATCAATACAGATGTCCAATAACATCATCCTTCAATGGTATTACTTGGGTGTGAAAGTGATAAGTGTTGCTGGCTCACAGCTACAGGAGCCTAGGTTCAAATATCAGCCTGGTCACAGTCTGCCTTGAATCTCCACATTCTCCTCATGTCCATGTGTGTTTTGTCTCTACACACTCCCGATTCCCTCCCACAACCCAGAGTTCTTTCTGTTAGTTTGACTGGCAACTCAAAATGGATGGATGGATGGATGATATTTGAACATTATCTTACAGTAAAAAAGAAAATTAATGATGCACATCATACAATTTCATCTTTTTGCCCCTTCCAATTAAAGTTTTTGTGAAGCCTTTTCAGGAGGTCAGTATTTATACTTTAATTGCAAAGCCTAAACTGACTTTTTATTAGAAGTACAGTAAGTTGATGAAAGTAGTCTTCTCAGGATATATCACTACAAGTTAGATGTCCACATTTTTGTCAATAAACTGATCTAACAAATGCCTCAAAGATAAGAATCCATAAAAACAATGATGAACATGCTGGCTGGAAGAAATATGGGTGATTAATTGTGTGTATTTTTTTTTGTAATTGGATTATGATTTTAAAGTAAATGCACAAAACAAGGCACATCTCGCTTCCATTACCTTTGTTGTCATTTATTCATGTCAGTGGGCCTCTGTGATCACTGATAAAGATGCGCAACTCATTGATGATTTACGCAATCTAAATAAATCATTCAAGTAAATAAAGCAAGCTGATTCACCAGGATGTAAATAATTTGCTCGATTGATTAACTTTGGTGCTTTGTTTATTTTGATAAAGCAAGTGCCGCTTGAGCACAATAGTTTGAATAAAGGTCAGTTCAAAAATACAATTCTGCAATTTATGACTGAATCAAATGGACACAAGGAGATGCATGAAAACAAAGAGTGAAAAACTGTACTCAGAGGGATGTAATCATCAATAAACAAAAGCACAAGTCAATATCAAAGACTAGCTGACCAAGGCCAATTGGCTGACTAGCTAGTCCCTGTGCATTCTGCAGTACACAACAATGCACACTGCTGTGTAAAATAATAGGATGATCTGAAGTTCCCTCTTTCACTGTTAATGCCACTGTTTCTTGACCACTCTAATGTCATATTCCACAGATCAAGAGGAATAGTGTAGTTGAGGCCGTAAGTTCAATAGCAGGATAATGAGAAGAAGAAGAGAAAGGAAAAGATCTAGGCCTGTAAGGAGAAATCAAGCTTAATGAAGGACATGGTTTTAGCCTGTGCAGGTTATAAGCACATTTAGAAAATGGATGGATGGATGGATCTATACAGTATAACCTTATGTTTCAGTATTAATCTGGCAGGTATGTGATAGAGTCCCTTTTTTGAAGGGCTTGCAACATCTGGATTATGCTCTTCAAAATTAGCACACACTTGGGATTTGTTTTTAGTGCAGAAATGCTAGTTCCTGCGCTGATATTAATGCTTTGATTTTTTTTGTGTATACAGTACTGTAAATTCAATTATATCACTACATTCTAAATTGTCATCCTTGCTTGAACTACTTCAGTGCTATTACATTAGTGTCTATACAGAAAAGTCAAGCAAAATGAGACCTTTTATTGGCTAACTAAAAAGATTACAATATGCAAGCTTTCGAGTTTGAGTTGCTTTATTTGAGTTATCCAAATAAAGGCGCTTTCTTTCACCTGGGAGCACAAATGGTTTCTCAGCTTTAAAAAGGGGCTGTTTGGTGACTAGCTCCTGGTCTTATAAAGATTGAATAGGGTACAAGAGACCCACAGTGAAGCAGAACCAGAAAGTGAAGAAAAGCGTACTATTAAATAAGTTGGATTTTTAGACAATGCAAGTTATGAGATGTTCAGTACTGTCTTGCAGGATTTTTTGTGAGATCAGGTCTGAAGAAGGGTAGAGCTCTTTTCTAAAGATTCTGGTTCTCCCCTGCAAGAATGCAGAACAAGCTTTTGAAACATACAGAGTTCTTTGGTGTTCACACCAAACTATAATAGGCAAAAGTTCGGACACACCCAGCTATTTGAACATTTTTGATAGAAATTAATGTCTTTTTTTTTTTAGCAAGATGCCATTACATTGATTTTAAAATACAGTTAACACGTTACTAATGTTGCTAATGGTTATTACTGCTTGAAATGACTGATTTTTAATTAATATTTTTACATATGACTTCAAAGTGCCTTTTTCAGCAGCCACTTCTTCAGTGTCCTAATGGTAAACTCCTCCCTTAGTTTAACATTAATTAGTCATGTTTAAATACTAATTGGTTATTAGAGAAATCTTTGTAATTGCATTGGCACCACTTAAACCTGTTATTCTGTTCACTTGGGTTGCAAGATACTCACATTCCTGAAGTACATTTCTGAGTTCAAAAATGCCTAAAATGAAAACACGTCTTAGGAACCATGTCAGTCTGTTGCTGTTTGTGCAGAATGAAGGTTATTCCATGGTGCAGATTTTCATGAAACTGAAGATTTTATACAAAGGTGTCTATTACTGTTTTGAGAGAAGAGGGTGAACTGGAACTAACCAGGATAGCAAAAGAAGGTGAAGGCCCAAATGCAGAACTGCATATGAAGATAAGAACATCAGAGTCTACAGTTTGAAAAACAAATGCTTTACTGGTCCTCGGATGGCTTCTTTCTTAAATACATGCCAAATACCAGTGTCATCTGTAACAGAAGAAAGATAATTCTGGAATGCTGGCCTTAGAGGCAGAGTGTCAAAGAAAAAGCCATATCTGAAACTGGCAAATAAAAAGAAAAGGTTAAAATGGGCAAAAAGAACACAGACTGCATATGTTTACACTGTACATATGTTGCAAAAATGATTAAATCCATTTGTCTTCACTATTGAATTTAAAATACATTCAAATTTTTTTTTATTGTATTTGAACAAAATATAGTTCAAGACCAAATCCTGTCAGGGATGCTGTGCAGAAGACAACATGTACTAGATGCATTTGTTAACTTAACATGCAACATTTGTATTTAACACCAGGCCAGGGTGGTTAAGAGCAATCAAAACCAAACATACAGAAAGGTAACAGTTTGTATGTCAAGAAAAACTGAGGTGAAATGCCAACGCTCAGATGTCTTAGCACATAACACTTAAGTCATTTTTCTCCAAACTTCAGTCATACAACTTCAAAGAGATATAGCCATAATACAAATTTTTGGAGTAAGTAGTTATGTTTGAAGTTATTTTATGGGATTTTGCTGTAAGGCCTTGAATTGATTTGCAGAAGGATAAAAGGAAAAAACTTTACCTTCGAAGCTTTGTCGGAAAAAGCTTAGCATCTATTGGTAGTTATGCCAATATGCCTGCAAGGCATGGCAATGCTGGTGCTGACATTATACACCAAAATGAATTGTGCTGAGTTTACACCTCCTGCTGGCAACGTGGTGTTCTTTCATAATCTTTCATGAACCATACAATGTTTTATTTAATGTACCGGGTCAGAGAGAAACTTTAAAAACAATATTAATAATAAAACATAAAGTACTGGGAAAGCTTGGTTTGAGGCTTTTCTACAAACAGGTCACAGAGATCTTTGATGTCTGTTATCTTCTGTGTAGTCAATAGTTTAAAATCGGCATCCCTAATATTTTTAGTAGGCAATACTCAAAGAAAACAGTAGACTAATAAGAAGCAGGCGCCCTCAGTTGCAGTCCACGAGCTGCTTATTTATTTATCATTTCTGGGGTTTTGTTTTATTTCATTTTTTTCATCTTTTACAGCCTTTTCTAGACCCCTGGAGGACAATCAGTGATTTCTTGTCCTTGCTCAATTACTCAGTTCTTCTCGCTTTTAGCTTGTTAAAGAAATTGAGCACGGCCTTTTAATTAATCAGAAGTTGGAGTGTTAAACACAATATAATGATGTACATCTCAAAAAGACAGGTGCCTGCCTCCAGCGGACATTCAAGCCACTGCAGGATGCAACTTACGACACACAGGTCAGCATCTTTTGCTATGGAAACTGCTCGAGAATTACTATTTAAAACTCCATACTTGAAACAAACCTGACAAAGAGGTATTCTGAGAGAAGCCAGCTCAGATAATCTTCATATTTTTAGATCAGATTTGAAAAATCAGAGAACCATAAATATAAATGTACACACTCCATCCAGAGGGGTTGATCTCATTTAAGATTAAACCCAGAGAATCTGTGCATTTACCATTATAGTACCAAATATTTAATTTAATTAGTGAAGAGTAAGTGGTTGCATTGGAATTCTTGATTAAGCATGTTCTATCAGTTCAAAGAAACCAAGAAAAAAAAAGAAAGTTCTTTATATTTCAGTTGTTTTAGATATTCTGATTAAATTTCATATATGCTGTATGTATTCAAGGTGTGATATATAGTAGAACAGTAGGACGGACTAGCAGCTACCTGTATACCTGCTGCGAATTTGCCATTTTAATTCTGCTTCATGCAACATTACCAGATCTACTGAATACAATATTCTTCCGATTACCTATTTTATTTCCTGACCACTACCTGTCTTCATCAACATGACAGAGCGGTGTGCCTTTGCCATATGTAGAGATTCTCCTGTGTTACTGAGTTGATATCAATGCTGTGATTTTGTACCTGGTTGACAGATTTTAAGTTCTATTTCAAGCTAGATATCTGGACTAGGATTTGATTACAAGTATGGATTGTATTTGGCATGTCTTCAACTTATTTTTCTTCCTCTTCATCTTTTCCCTTGTTTATGTGGGGTCAAAATGCTTGATCAACCTTCTCCAGACAGCTCGGACTTGCACCCCCAGTCAAGCCATTTTCCTTCAGATCTTCTTTTACTTTATCCATCCACCTACACTTTGGCCTACAGGGCTTTCTCTTCCCCTGTACTTCCATTCCCATCACTCTTTTGCCCACATATTCATTGTTTCTCCTCATCACATATCCATTCCTTTTCAAACTACTTTCCTTTACTTTCTTAGTATCTCAATCAATTTTGTTGTACCTCTGATTATTATCTCATTTCTTATTCTCTCCTTTTTTAACTCCACGCATCCATCTCAACATTTTCATTTCTGTCACAACTAGCTTTGTGTCTGTACTGAAAACTGTAATAAATGCATTCAAAGAACATTAGAACTATTTTAACAAAACAGATTATTTACCCCAAAAAGCCTGTCAATCCTATTCCCCTAAATTCCTCAAAACTATTTCTAAACAATTTTCATAGATCCACAAGGTAGTGCTATCAACCAACTAACTGCTAACTTATTCCATGCATGTACAGTTATATGAATGAAGAAAAACTTTCTAACGTTTGAGCAAAATTTACCCTTAAAAAGTTTCCATCTGTTTCCCCATTTTCATGTTGAAGAATTTATTTTAAAGTAATAGCTAGCATCCACTGTACTAATTCCCGTCATAATGTTAAACAGTTCAATCATGTTACTTCATAATCTCCGTTAGCCAGTAAAATGGATACCTGCTGTTTATTCAAAATCACTCTCTCAACAAAAGCACAAGACACAGATGGCTAATTTTTTCTCAAATGTTAGTAATATATCCAACGTAAATGGAAAAATGGAAAAATTGCATTTGAAAACAACATTATATTCATCAGAAATGATGAGCTGGATTGCTTATGATCCACACAGTGTGGCGTAATGGCTCAAGTCTTAACCAAAAAGTGTGGCATTTCAATTCACCCTGACTCTGAGACAATCACTTACCTGTCTTTATTTGCAAGTCACCTTGGGTAAATGTGTTTACCAAATTAACTACAATGATAATAACAACATAAAGAATAGTAGTAGTAGTAGTAGTAGTAGTAGTAGTAGTAGCAATATAGTTTTGTAATGTGTACAGAGTACAGTGAAATTCTTACTTGTGCAACAATAATAATAATAATAATAATAGTAATAATAATAATAATAGCACAGTTACTACTGGAGTGGAGCCTCAGTCACACTTTCACAAGAGTGAAATCAGATTTCTATCAAACCAATCTTCATAAGCTATCCCCTGCGATCTTATGTTTCTCATTCAGGACACAACAGAATAAATCACACAAGGGAAATGATAGACTGAAGAGCTTTTTATTTTTTCTGACGGCAATAGTTTTTAACAATTTTAGAACAAACCTAATCAGTGTTTTTTTAATTATTCTGCTATGCGGTAAATACTACATCAGATCAGCCAAAAGTATTTCAATGAAATATAGTACAGGAAAAGGAGACTGTAATATCTTACTAGGATTACACTTCATGTTTCAATGGGAAAACAGATTTTCAGTACTTTATGATTAATTTGTTTACCCCATTTTCTCTACTATGACTGTACTAATTTAAAAAGAATTAAAATACATTTAAACAAAAAACTGGTTATTTATAATAAAGAATTTTTCCATGATACATTTCATATAAAACAAATCGTTAAATAATTGTTAATATTTTGCATGCACTAAAGCTGGAAATTGCAATCATAAATCTGTTAGCTGGAATCCTTTATAGCAAAAATCAATGGATTTCAAAGACCAAATGGCATTTTTCATTGTGCACATGTCCTAAGTTTTTAAATCTTGATAAACAGACCACCTTTCTCTTTCGGAAAAGCTATCTCTGAATGCTGTTATTGTCTATTAATGGGTCAAGGCACAAATGACATTTTTCTTTGCCAACAGCATCCACATACTGCAACCCACTGACCTCCTATGGTGCCATTTCATGTTAAGACTGTAATCTTCAACAAAGTCGATGAATATCCCAAGAGGCGCCTTGCACAGTGTTAAATTTAAGACAGTATTTCCAAAAATGAAAGGCCACATGCAACTTTAGAGGTGGATCTATATATAAAATATTTAATCTTCTGTAAGGTTTACCTATCAGGCAGCAAAATCTATGTCATCCCTTAGGGTGACCTTTTGGCATTAATGCTTGTTTACAGATTTTTATTTTTTTCCCTTCCTTGGTTCTATCTCTTGCATGCTTCAGAAAATTCATTGTGCAGGTCTTTGATTAAGATATACATTTTATAAAATTGTGTTACTGTTTATTCAGCTTCACTAAACATGCGAACATATTTTAATCATTTTCATTTGGCTTAGTTAAATTCCCCTCAGGAAAAAGTAAGTAAAGATTTTCTTTTGATAGCCAGGGCCCATCTGAACACAACACACAGAAAGCTATTTGGATTCCATGCTCATTGGATGACTTGTGTCTTTGAATGTTCATCCATCTCTTGTATTATTCAGGCTAGAAATTAAATATTTCTTTTTTCAATACAGCAGAATTTGTCATTTACGGAGATAGATATCTGAGCTATCTATTAACATCCATATCCTTTGGCAAGTGTGTACCTATTGCAAATGTGAAAAAAGTAATATTGCCTTTAGGGTTACTGGTGCATCGGAAGCAAATTCAGGAAACAAAATATCAACTATTATCATAATGATATTAATTGAGTAGCCTTTCTGGACAAACCAGAGTGCCACGTGATTCATAATACTGTTTTGAACACATTTATTTTTCAACAAATTTATAGACAGTGTGACCAAGGACCTTTATCTATCTATCTATCTATCTATCTATCTATCTATCTATCTATCTATCTATCTATCTATCTATCTATCTATCTATCTATCTATCTATCTATCTATCTATCTATCTATCTAGACAGAGAGAGAGACAGAGAGATAGAACTTTATTTGTCTCCAGGGGGAAATTTGGCTTTTTACAGAAGCTCTTTAAATAAATAAATACATAATTAGACAGAAAAATAAATTAATATATACACACACTATGGTCTGAACACACACACCAGAGTGACTAAAAATTAAGAAAATTTAAAAAGAAAGATAAGCTCTGACATGGCAGTCACAGTCACAGTGAGGCATTATGCTGGTGTATTGCTGTTGCTATAAAGGAGCCCCCGTAGTGTTTCTTCATGCACTTTTGCTATATAATTCCATGGCTGGAAGTCCTCAGTGTTGATGTGTCAGAGACAGGATGTGCAGCATTGTTCATAATGGCACTCAATTTTGTTTTAATTTTCTCCTTCACTGCTACCTCCACAGGATCCAGAGTGTGTCACATAACTGAGCCTATCTTTTTAATTAGCTTGTTAATTCTGTGGGCTTTTCTTGAAGTGATTTAGCTGGCCTTGACAGCACAGCGTAGAAAGTTACACTGGCCATCACATAGTTGTAGA
The DNA here is from genome assembly GCF_900747795.2 of Erpetoichthys calabaricus. Lineage (NCBI taxonomy): Eukaryota > Metazoa > Chordata > Cladistia > Polypteriformes > Polypteridae > Erpetoichthys > Erpetoichthys calabaricus. The sequence continues at coordinate 73,343,701 of NC_041403.2, read as the reverse complement.
AGATGTAAAGGATGTCACTTCCCACCTTAAAGCAACACAGCCTCCTAAGGACAAAGAGCCTGCTTTCTTATATAGTTCCTCTGTGTTCCATGACCAGTTCAACCTGTCATTAATGTGGACCTCCAAGTACTTGTAGGAGTGGACCACCTCTACATCTACTCCCTGAATAATGATCAGATATCAAGGCTCTTTGGTACAGCGAAAATCAATAACCAGTTCCATGGTGTGCTGATGTTGAGATGCAGACAACTCTGTTTGCACCATGAAACAAAGTTTTCCACATGACTCCTATGTTCCATCTCATCCCTGTTATCAATACACCCTATAAGTGCATAATCATTTGAGAAGTTCATTCTGCAAGTGATATGACCTGGTGTTATATTTATAGTCTGAGGTGTACAGAGTGACAAGAAAAGGAGAGTGGACTTTTCCTTTTGGAATTATTTTTATACATCTCAGGCCATTTATAGCCATAATTGTATGTGAACTGGCAGTGGTAACATCTATGGCCATTTCAGTGACACTCATCCACTAACTGGAGGTGCTATGCCTCCCATATTTTGGATAGTTATATAAAAAACGTGAAAGGTCCCATTGATAGTTTGTGGCAGAGAGATTTGTTACAACCTTTAACAGAACCCGAGACAGCAAAGACACCTGGGACTGGCAAAAGGAGCTCTGAAGGATGGTTTTAGGAGATCCAAAGGCTGGTCCTGACCTCAGAAATCATTTCTGGAATGTTTCTAGACATAGTCACCCGCCATGTCTTGGAGTCAGAAGGGTTGGTTTTATTAAGACAATAACAGGCAGGAGTAACAGAAGATAGAGGTGATAAAAGTTGTGGAAGATACTAAAGATTGTATTTTATTGATGTGGAAGGTAATACTTCCCTTTAGATAGACAGTGGGAAAATAAATTTTGTTAGATAAGGCTACATCCATACTTTGTTTTTAAACCAAGGCAATCTCTGTCCACATTATCATTTTCACATCATTTACAAAAGTATCACATTAAAACGACCAAAAATGTCTTTGATATAGACATTCACCAATACTAGGCAGGCACACATCAGAGGAAAAATCTTTGAAGGAATAGTAGTGCCGCTGGCCATGGGGTTTATAGCACCACTGCAGCAACTGAACAATGATTTGCCCTTTGTGCATGTTCAAATTGTATAAAATGCAATTTAGATGCATACAGGTTAGCAATACAACAAGCAGCAAGTAACTCTTCTGTGCCAGCTATGTTGAAATATAATTTTATTTTTTTAAGGAATGAGACATTGTAATGAGCAAGATCCAATCAGGGAAGGCCCACATATTGAGCATGAAACAAATCAGAGCACAATTACAGTCAGCGTTTTTGTAAAAATTGCATTTTCACCCGTCCAGATTATGATGAGGCTGCCTTTATCAGAAGTATATGACTCTGAAGATTGTTTGCAAAGGTGTCCACTTTCAGGGGTTGAAAACATGGGGGTGGTGTCGATTAAAGGCAAAAATAAAGACTAATGCCTGCATAGCGCTTTGAGTACTGAGAAAAGCGCTATATAAATGTAATGAATTATTATTATTATTATTTTTAAACAAAAACAAAAATAAGTGTCTTTGTTCTACACACTTGGAAAACTGACAATGCCATGTACTGTGAATAGCTGCTGTGACCAAGATTTGTATTGGCATCTTCAAAAACATGTGGCTACGATGGCACCCACACACTAAACCTGTTCATTCTTCATATGGATAATACAAAATGGACCTTTATGAGCCAAATAACTTTCTCTTAACTAAATTTCTTAAGCTGTTATATTGTTTTTATGGTGCTTTTTAATTGCCAACTTATTCCATCTTGCATTGTCTAATCAGTGACTTTGAACCAAAAAAGAGATAACACCCAAAAAATATTTTTGACATTCCCTTCAGGCCTTGCAGGGGAGCAGAGATTGCAGGTCATTATTGCAACTCAACATTAGGTGGATTACAAGTTTCTGATTAGATTGTACTCATTTTAATGCTTTTACATTCAATCTGCTGATTAAAAGTTAACCCACATGTGCAAAAGATATGTTTTCTAGTTATGAGGTTTATAGCACATTTCATCTCTCTGCTTTTAAAATGCAGAGATTTTGCAAAGGACATGCTCAGGTGAGAGAGGCTGTGAATTTGCTGCTCTTTTGCAGGGCACGCTGTTATTTGCACCTGCATTTGTTTGTAAGGTAATGTACATTTGTGAGACAGAAAGAGCTATTAACAGATGGCAGAAAACAGACCTGTGAGTTAAAATACCTGATTTATACCCTTAAAAATATTCATTTAAATTTCACATTATTATAGAAACATGACAAAAGGAAATAGAGTTAATAACAATAAAACCCTACAGCCACCATACCCCTCTAGGTCCAGTCAAATGTGCTTTCAGAATGTTAGAGTACATTTTTAATTTTCTGTAAAACATTTAAAAAAAATTAAAATTTAATTCTTCTGAAATTTGATAAATACAGGGATGATGTTCAAAAAATAATTCTTTCTTTTTTATCTGTTGATTTAAAGTCTCACAATCAATTTCATATAGTAAATAGTTAAAAAAAAACTAATTTCAGTACACGATTATTGTTAAAATTATAAAACAGGAAAAAAAGACCAGTATTAGTGCAACCAGTTAAACACCCACAGAGTATTATTTCAGTCTTAAACATTTACAATAATATAGCTAATTAAGTAAGACCAGAAATGCAAAAAATATTTCTGTGCGTTTAGTTACAATACATCATTGGGTGCCCCTATTAATTTTAATTAGCCTGATAATTATGCAAATTTCACTTAAAATATAAGATGTCTGAGTGCCTTAGATTAACAGTTAGATATTTACCTGTGAAGCCACTTAACACTTTATGCTGACTTTAATAGATGCTAATAGTTTTTAAAGGAAGCTGTTCTTAATTTAGCTATCATAGATTTCCTGCAGTTTTCATTTTTCTTCTAGCATTATGCCAAGCTGACTTTTTCAAAAGCGTTTCATAGAACACCCAGGTTATAGGGAGATGTCATTATTTATTATGAAAGACGTTAGCCATGTATTTCCTAATACTATTTCAATCCGTACTTTATGTAATCTAGAAAATACTTAAGTGTATTTCAACAGGAAGCTAATGTCCCATAAAATTATCTTGCTATTCCTTTTCTTTCAACGGCTCGTCAATGAGCTGTATTCTTTTTAAATTTAATCAAGCTAAAAGGTTAATTCTGTATGCTTTTTGAGACACAATTATTTTTCTGTCAGAGACTCTTGTACACCATGTACAAAACTAATGGCTTATAAATTAATAAGTGTCATAACTGAACTTGAGTTTAATATATACTGATTTTAGAAAAAAAAAATGTTTTCTTTGGATTTGGCATGCATCTACTTTTATTCGGAATTTGTGCGTTTTCTGGCTGAATGCATTTCCACTTTCTATGCACTTTAATGCATCCTTTGCTTTTATTTCCCTCTGAAAAAAATGATAATGCTTGTGGTGTAATTTACTATCCAAGACATGCCATTAATTTTCTATTATTGTAAAAAGATGATTCATGTTTTTGTCTGTCTGATTATTTATTTAGAACTTTAGTGGCAAATATGAATCTGTACAATACTTAATGGAATATAAAAATGCAGCCCCCATATTTATTCCAACATTTAACTACAAGTCCCCACAAGGCAGGGCATCTTTGCACAGCACCCTAATCCAAATTGAAAATGCTAATGGAACTTGCTATCAGTGGCGTGCCTTTGGAGAAGTTACATTCGACTCTTAACATGTAAAATCACTTGTCTAAGTCAGCAGTATACGTCTGGAGACTTTGGTGCTGGAGTAGCTGTGTCTAGTGGGAAATAATCACAATGTACTGTCAGTAGTTGCCTTCAGCCTTTGACTTGTTTTTTGTCTGAAAAGTGTTTGTCCAGATTTACTTTCTAATTGCGTCAGAATATATAACTGTTGCCTTGAAGAACACATAGCTGTGACTAATTTATTGTGCTTTTTTCTGCTTTTTATATCTGGAGTGCTTAGGGAGAACCTACTGAGAAAATTACCTTAATAATCTTATCTATTTAATATTTTGTAACAACTTTTTATTTTGGCCACATCAAAAAGTCATAATGCAAAAGATACGATAGATTTTCCCATCATACTAGAGATGGCCAATTCAGGTAACAAATGTTTTTACTTTTACATTTTTTTTATTTTAATAAATCAATCAACTTTATTTAAAGTGCAAAATCACAATGCAGTATGGTCCCAATAGACTGTACAAATAAGAATACATGGGACAAGACATAAAGTATGCAAATAAAAACACAAATAAAAATTAAACAACAACATAAATGTTAAAGGAATAATATATAATAAAATTGACAAGTATGTCAACAAGTAATAAAAAAATAATAATAATTTAAGCCTGACTGAATTCTCAGGAAGTTTATAATGAAGGGAGTAAAGGTAGGTTTTTAGTCTTGATTTAAAAATATCAACACATAATGGAAGGCCATTCCAAACATAAAGTGTATAGCAGGCAAATGCTCTGCAGCAACTGATTTTTTTCTAATTGGGAAAATGACCAAAAAACCTGCATTAAGGGAGCAAAGAGGACATACCAGAGTATATGGTGTAATTAGCTCAGCTAAGTAAGGTGGAGCAAATCCATGTAGAACTTTAAAATCAGCTTTTGCTTCTACTAGTAACCAGTGGAGTGACACTAGAATGGGTGTTATGTGCTCAGATTTTTTTCATTTTTGTGAACATTCTAGCTGTAGCATTCTGAACAAACTGAAGACTTCTAGTAGTCTAGTTTTAAAGATCTGACCCACAAGTATGCAACTCTGTGATTTGAGTGCTTTTGTGGCTTTAGGTTTTCATTTCACATACCCACCAGCCTATCTGTTGTGTTCCTTTCAACTCCAACAAATAATAACAACAGAGACACAAGTAACACAACGTGCTCTTTTACTCAAATTTGAATGGATGTCAACAACACTTCCTATTTCCCACAAAGCTAAGCACACCTCATGTCTTTATGTAAATTAAGTAATTAACATTGCTAATTAACAAAGGCAAGATACATAACATTATCCATCCACCAATTTTCTTGAATCAGAGTGAGCCAGTGCCAGAATCATCATATACATGGCAGGGTCAAATCTTGGAATGGGGTGACAATCCACAGGGCACATTCAAGCACACACAAGACCAGTTTAGAAATGTCAGTTAACTTAATCTGCATTGTCTGCAGGGCCGGATTTTCCTATAGGCTAACTAGGCTTCAGCCTAGGGCCTCAAGATCAAGAGGGGCCTACATTCAAATTGTTAGCAAAATTTTATTATCTCTCATGTAATTTACAAACTTAAAAATGGAAGGTGAAAGGGCCTCATAAGTGGAATAGCCTAGGGCCTCTTTTCATATAAATCCGGCCCTGATTGTCTGAGATATGGGAGGACCTGGAATTCTTGGACTAAAGCCGTGGTAGAACATGCAGAGTAAACACAGTGAGTGACCAAGCCAGGATTTAAATCTGCAGCTTTGAAGTGGCAGACTTAATGAATATGTCACTGGGCCACTCAGGTTTCTTTAAAATCAGATAAATTTTTGCTTTTAATGAAGTATCTCATTTAAATATCTTGATCCTGGCTTTGGTTTTACAAGTCAAATAAAAACATTTCTGTCAGTGCTTATTTCAGTTTCTTAAGAAAATCACCCAATTGTTTATACAAATAGGTTAGATCTGTGCCAGCTAATCCTCAACATTTTTGTCTCATTTCTTTGAAGTACTTTATTTAGTCAACTTCTTCTTAATAAATACTCACAAGTAGAGAATGTACCATGTTAGATATTGAATACTGTATATTCTTGCCTAAAAGTAAAATAAAAACAAAACAGAATCTTAAGAAAGAGTGAAGCAAAAATATAAGAAAAAAGGTAGATGTCTGTGCTCTAAAAGGTACATAAACCAAAGGCATCCTTTTAAACATAATAGAGAATAAACCCACACTCTTACCAATTTCTAAGATCTGAGATAAGTCATCTAAGTATACAAGATGTTCAATTAACAGTAGGACTTGAACTCAAATGAAGAAGCTGATCTAAATTTCACTTGCACCTATACTTTTATATTACACCTTAGTAAAATTTCTCCAGGTAGTGTAGATGTTATCTCTTCTCCTTCAGAACTCTTGACGACTGAATTGGAATTCTGGCCTGGGATTTTCACATTCTCACCAATCTATGCCTGGGTTCCGCAGTTTTTATTAAACATGACAAAGACATGCAAGTTTGGATGAGCAATTGAAACTGGTTTGTCATTATTGAATTTGCAGGTGAGAGTCCCATTCATGGTTGGTTCCTGTTTTGTACCATGGACCCCTATGAGCCTGGACCAGAATAAATGAGGTCAGAAAAAAGCTGGAATTTAACTAAATAGAAATAAAACCAGAATTTATACATGCATGACTTAAGACTCTGTATCCTCAACAAACAAACACTCACATATATTTATGTACAGTTGTGCTCTTAAGTTTACATACCCTGGCAAAATTTGAGAAATATTGGCCATCGTCTGGAAAATATAGGTAATCATGCAGAAAGCTTTCCTTTTAATTATGTGATCAGATCAGGAAGTTTATTATCATATAATTGTGTGTGCCCTTTTTAAATCATAATGACACCTGAAATCATCCAAATGGGCCTGATCAATAGTTTACATATCCTTGAATGTTGGGGATGATAATATACACACAAGTTAATACACACAGGTTCAAATTAAGATTAATTAATGGAGAGTGTCCACACCTGTAACCTCTTTGATTGTAATCAGTGTCTGTGTATAAATAGTCAATTTAAATTCATACAGAGCTGCACTGACTTTGCTGGATACCAAGCCATGGGGAAAACAAAACAATTGTCAAAGGAGCTGCGAGAAAATGTTGTTGATTTGTATAAACCAGTAAAAGAATGTAAAAAGATATCCATAGATCTAAAAATGCCTGTTAGTAGTGTTCAGACTTTGATAAAAAAAAGTGGAAAGGTAGGGGTTCTGTTGCTATCAAGCCACGGTCAGGTAGGCCAATCAAGATTTCACCCACAACTGCCAGGATCATTTCTTAAGCTGCCAAGAAAAAACCCACATGCCACTTCAGCTAAGATTCAGGCTTCTCTGCAAAGAAGTGGTGTTGCTGTTTCAAGATGCACAGTAAGAAGGTACTTGAACAAAAATCAGCTACACGGTCGAGTTGCAAGAAAAAAAACCTTTACTGTGCCAACGCCACAAAACAGCCCCCATACAATTTGCCAAACACCATCTAGACAAGCCTCAAAACCTCTGGAACAAAAGTCCTTGGGAGTGATGAGACCAAAATTGAACTTTATGGTCACAACCATAAACACTGTGTTTGAAGAGGATGCAACAAGGCCCGTGACAAAAAGCACACCATCCCTACTGTGAAGCATGGAGGTGGATCTCTGATGTTCTGGGGTGTGTGTGAGCTACAGCGGCACAAGTAGCTTAGTAAAAATTGATAGCAAGATGAATTCAGCATGTTACCGGAAAATGTTGGAGGACAACTTGAATTCATCAGTCATCATCAGTCCATGGGATACACTTGGATCATCTAACATGAAAATGATCTAAAACACGAGGCCAAGTTAACCCTTCGGTGGCTACAGCAGAAAATAGTGAAGGTCCTAGAGTAGCCATCACAGTTTCCTGACATTGGTTTTATTGAGCCACTTTGGAGAGATTTCAAATGTGCAGTTCATCCAAGGCAACCTAAGAATTTATGGGACATGGACACTTTTTTACCAAGAAGAATGGGGAGCTCTACCACCTGAGAAAATTAAGGGCCCCATCCACAACTCTCATCAAAACTGTATGCCATCATTGATGTTAAAGGGAGCAATAAACAGTAATAAGAACTAAGGGTATGTAAACATTTTAACAGGGACCATCTCACTGTTTTCCTTATTACGTTTTGCTTAATGGTTTTGCTGTTCTTTGATGACTTATTGTTTAATTTAGATTCCAGTAAAAGTAGATGAAATGTCTTTTGCCCAATCAGTCATCTTTTCTTTAAAGTATGGTACACATCTTACAAATTCTGCCAGGGTATGTAAACTTATGAACACAATCGTATATCTTGTAACATGGAGCTCACATACCAGAAGCAAATACATCTTAGACACAACAGACTGTTTTCACATTTATTTGCAGTTACAGTTAAGATATAAAAATACCTCTGGGGTTTCCCTGCCACTCTGTGATTTAAAGCTTTGATGGATGCTCCGCATTTGCAGGAGAACCTTCTCTAGAGTCCTGGTCCTCACTGACACCTTCCATGTCTGCCTGCCTTTCTTTATCTGCAGCTCCTTCCCCCTGTCAAGGGCTTCTTTTAGACAGGAGAGGAGCACACTTGATCTTAAAAGATAAAGTGTGTAATGCCAAAGCTCTGAGCCTGTTTGAAGTGTAAGTGTGGGCAGTACAGTATAACCAGATAGTGAAGAAGATCAGTAAAGGAAACAACTGATAAGGATGAAAATAACATTTGAGAGGAATTCACAATAAAGTATAATAACCAATGTCCACTCTCACATCATTCTACTAATGGAAGAAAGAAGCAAATATCTGTTAATCATACAAAAAGAATTTGTAATTTTGTTTTTATTAATATAAAGAAATATTTTTCTCTTTTCCCCTCCTACTGCCATAAAGACATAGATTGATTTGAAAAGCAACATTGCATACATGACTGGCAAAATGGTTAATACAGCTGCCTCGCAGCTCTAGTGTCCGTTGTTCAAATCCCAGTCCAACATAGCATGTGTTGAATTTTCATATTTTGTGGGGCGGCTCAAATGAAGCAAGTCTCCTGCAAAGAAAAGAAGCCTTTGCAGTCTGGAGCCTGACTATCTGAGCCAATGGAAGTCTTCCCCTTGGCTTGACTGGTTAAGAGAACTGCTTTCCATACTCAGCGCAGGGTGCGGACCCAAGTTTGTATTCTGAAAGGCCAGTGGGAACATGCTGTGAACTGAGAACCTGCATATATCTGTGTGGGGTTTTCTCTGAGCACTTCACCACATTCAAAAGATGAGCAGGATAGGCTAATGGGTGACTCTAAATTAGTCGCATGTAGGGTGCATGTTCATACCCTGTGGTGGACTGATGTCCTGTCCAGACTTGGTCTCACTCTTGTGTCCTGTCTTGTGTCTTGTCTTTAGGGACAATTTAAGAATGTATGGCCTGCTTTTATAGACTGTGAGCATGAATATACTGTTATTCGCATTCCATTATGGATCTAGTCTTGATTTACACATTCTCTTTCAGGAATATGTTTCTCTGTCCAGCATCTGTAAATATGAGAAATGCGCAATTTAAAACCTTTCAGTTTCTAATACACTGTAACTTGCCAGCACTAGCAATACTGCTCAGTCTAGTAGCATTATGTTCTTCTTTCAACATGCTGGATACTTTGCTTGAGAAAGGTATGATTGTGTGATACCTTTGGGTGTTTAATGTGAATAAAGTCACATAGATGTCAGATTATAGACCATTGGCTAGATTTTGAGTAAGACAGCTCTGATACCTTTTAGCTCATTGGCATTTAGCAAATTATGGTCTTTCATTGCTCTCATAATACACATTGTAGCAAAAATACAGTTACACCTGAAAGCAGTGATCTGATTTGCATGAAACCTGACAAGGGAGATCAGCATGGATAAATATGAAAATTAATTTGTTTATGTGTTCATAAAGATGACAGCCAGCACAAACTTCTGTGCATTTTGTTCTCTATTAAAAATGATATAACCAAACAGAGTCAAGTCATGTGATCTTGGGGCACTGGTAATGCTTCAACACCATTAACACATTGACAATAGATTAATTACTAATATGAACCCATGAATATGTCTGCTCAATTGTCAGAAACCTTGGGCTTCATCGACCTGACAGCATTGCTTCATGAACTGTGTTAGTGCAAATTTTTATGATTGCATTACTTTTGTAATTTGGTCCTAGTGTTCTGGTCCTACTGGACAGTATTCTATATTTATGAACATGAAGATTCCAAATATTTGTTTATTTTTGTCATGAAGTATTGCTATTGCATTATCAAAATTATTCACTATTTTAAAATTTCCATGATACCATTTTGTTTTGGTTATGGACGCCACCATTTTGGGCACCCATAGTGAGAGATATCTTCACGTGTTATAATAATAATAATAATAAATTTTATTTATATTGCACTTTATATTTTAGCAATCCCAAAGTGCTACAGAGTAAAAATAGAATAATAAAAAAAAAAAAAAAAAAAAGAACAGAAGAGTCTATAAAATACTTTAACAAAATGACTTTCTAAAAAGATGAGTTTTTAGGTTTCGCTTAAAGGCCTCAGTCGACTGTGGGGCTCTCAGGTAATCAGGGAGGGCATTCCACAGCCTCGGCGCCACCGATGAAAACGCCCTGTCACCCATGCTGCTGAGCTTAGTTCTGGGGACTTGAAGAGTGTTAGTGAGTACAGAGCGGAGGGAACGTAAGGAGTTATGGGGGTAAGGAGTTCCTGTAGATAAAGAGGGGCATGTCCATAAATGCACTGATGGGTAAGAAGGGAGACCTTGTACTCTATTCTGAATGAAACAGGGAGCCAGTGAAGGGTTTTCAGGATTGGGGTGATGTGATCATACTTTCGCACCCTCATCAGGATCCTGGCAGCGCTGTTCTGAATATACTGGAGTCTCTGGATACTCTTGCCAGGAATCCCAATGAGGAGTGCATTACAGTAATCCAGCCTGGAAGAGACAAAGGCATGGACGAGCTTCTCTGCATCTGCCAGGGTGAGTAATGGGCGGAGTTTGGCGATGTTCTTGAGATGGTAAAAAGATGACTTACAGAGATATTTGATGTGGGTGTCAAAAGTAAGTTGGGAGTCCATTCTAACACCCAAATTAGTAACAGATGTGGAAAGAGGAATATTTTGGCCAGAAAAAGTAATACTGGTGATGGTAGAAGAGCGAAGATGATGTGTTGCTGTGTCCCGGAAGTTGCACCATAAAAGCAGGCTTTACAAATTACTCAAAACCAGCAGCCATAACACATGCACTTCAGAACAGGTCATCCACCTAAAGCTAAGCATGTTCAGGCCCTTCCAGTACTTAGGTGGGAGACCATCTAGGAAAAGCTTGGCTTGCTGCTAGAAGAGGTGTTGGTGAGGCCAGCACAGGGCGTTTACCCTGTGGTCTGAATGTGGATCCAAATGCCTCAGTGCAGTGATGGGAACACTGTGCTGTAAAAATGGTGCCGTACTTCAGTTGAGACATAAAACCGAGGTCCTGACTCTCTGTGGTTAAAAGATCCTTGGGTATACTTCATAAAGAGTGGGGTGTCTCCCAATGTCCAGGCTAAATTGCCTACCTCAGCCTAGTCATTATGGCCCCCTAATCATCCCTTGTCTCTAATTAGCTATCTATCTCACCACTTCACCAACTAGTAACTAATGTGTGGTGATTGTACTGGCACAAAAATGGCTGCCGTCGCATCATTTGGGTGAATGCTAGTGTGGCTCCCCACTCACTACAGTATGAAAAAGAGCTTTTAGTAGTGAGGAAAACACTATATAAATTTAAAGAATTATTATTGTCCTAGTTTGTGGATGATATGGGTTTTCTGTCAAACAACTTAATGATATTTTTCCTGACTTTAGCTTTGGTATACGTCCTGGTTTTAACTATTAGAAAGGCTTGATTAATTGGTTGTTACTTTGGCACATTTCTGATTACATTTCATCTTCTGACCCCTCATTAATCTCCATCTTGGAGGTACACAAATGTTGCCCATACAGTTCTGACAGCCATTCCACTTCTGCTGTCCGTCCTTCCTGCCTGGAAGTCATATGACAGGAAACTCCGCCATATTAAATTAGTTCTGTATTGGACTCACGCCTGCAGAGATGTTACCAGCATCTTTGTATAAATATCACTTATTTTTCATTTATTTCCATTATACAGAGTCACGAATGAGCCGTAAACCTTGTAATGTGTTGTTTCCCTTTCTTACAAGAGATTATACTTCGATCTTGACATTGACCATTGGCCATTCATTATCGGCATTTGCATATTTGCCAGTCTCAAGCGAACTTTACAGGAAAAAAAAAAAACTGTTGTCATTTCATCTTTAGTGATGAGTATTCATGCTCCTTAGGGTTGGATGAATGTTGGATATGTACAAGTAGTCACAACAATACAGTCAGGACATTTTGAAGCATCATATCACCAAAAGAGCAGGTGCCATGATGTACGGCAGGGGTCCCAACTCCAGTCCTGGAGGGCCACAGTGGCTGCAGGTGTTCATTCTAACCCTTTTCTTAATTAATGATCTGTTTTTTTCTACTAATCAAATTCTTTTGAATTAATTTTAATCTCCTCTGAGACAATTTTATCAAATGATAAAATATCAAGTAGACAGTGTCTCCTATTGAAACATGTTCTATGACAGCCCTGACAGGTGTCATTTTCCAACAGGATAATGCCCACCATCATGTGGCTGCCACTTTCTGGAAATACTGATATATTTGAACCTCCTTCCAACTATGTACCTGGACACTGGAAAAGTGGGAACATATTTGTTTTGATATGCCACCAGGCACTATTTAGCTTGTTTATGACTCCATGTTATGAAGCACAGTCACTTGAATCACTAACCATATGGCTTGTAGTTAAATCTAACAATCACCATATGTAGCCTTCTTCGGGACCTTGTTCTTCCCTTGTTCCGGGTTTTATAATCTTTTGTGTAACCTGCTCTGTATATTTTTCCATATTTATGCATATATACAGTACATGTCTGCAGGGAATACTTGAACACAAAACATCTACTGAAGCACTATACAGAATGCATGATCGAATCAGAACATTTAGAATTTAAACCCCAGAAATATGAAAGTGGAATTAAGTACCTCCATAAACACCATTCACAAATGGAATATCTTCCAGAAAAGCTCGGCCCTGACATTACACTTTAGGAAATGATCATAGCCCAGCCAACAGCAGAGTGACCCTTTAAGACCAAGGGAAGCCCTGATAGCTGCTGAGGTGGAAGTTATGCCCTTATTCGAATTACTTCCATTTGAAAGAGCACTGATGCAGTACCACTGTGGTTTATGTTGCAACCTGACAGTTCCAGAGTACTGGGTTCAAACCTTGGACCAGGTACCACTGCTTTGGAACTACACATTCTCCTCATGTCTCTGTAGGTTTTCCACTGAGTCCTGTGGTCTTCTTTACACAAACCAAAGACATGCCATTCTAAACTGGCACAGCATGAGTGAGAGCACCCTGTGATGAGCTGGCACCCCCTTTAGAGTTGGTTCCTGTCTAACGCACAGTGCTGCTAGAATTTTTAAATTCTAGAAAAGAAGCACTTGCTAGAAGACGCACAATGACCAAGGAATGATTCTAGGAATTCTTATGTATTTATGAATAAAGTGACAGTTCAAAGATCCCTGGAATAATGAATTATATATTGTGTATTATTAAACAACTCTTCTTGGCACCTGCATGTCGCTGACCTCCGAAGTGTTTACTATTCTGAATATAATGATACCCACATTGTTATACTTTTCAGTTGATTTAATGTTCTATTTTTTCTTATTTATTCCCTGTACAGTGAATGCCTGTCAATAATCTTTTGCATTATTTTATAATTCTGCATAATTCTTGCATTTAGACTCCATGTTACAATTGTACATTAGAACATAAAACACACACTTCTTGAGGAATAAAGACATTTCTTCCTTATTAGGACCATGCTTTATCTTGTAAAAGCTGTCTGTCTCAGCTTACTCTTGTTGTATTTCACATTGTAGCCAATGTTTAATTTGCCTATTTTGCATTAAAAAAGGATTCCTTATCAATCACAATCTTGAACACCGTGTGTTTTCCCTGTTGAAGAAATAAAAATTAAAAATGTGATCACAGAAAAATAATCTGCCACTGCTGGCTCCATTAGTGAAAGAAAACAGAATACAAAATTGTGGCTCTCTCTTTCGCAGGATGGAATGGTTCCATACAGAAGCACACGAGTTAGTGTGCATCACTGTAATAAGCTTTGACACCAGTCTCAAGCTATTCAAGTCACTTTGTGGCATACTGTTTAAAATGCTCACTTTATCATTTAATATCTGAAAAGATGATGATTTTTTCCATGTTTTACAAGAATTGTTCCTTATTTTTCCCATCAAATCTGAATACACTAATGTAAAGATGAAACCAACTTTATTAGCTTGAGGTTATTTTCTAATTTACTCCATTTTTTCTGCATTGGTAGAAATGTTAAACATAAAATTCAGTACAGTGTTATTCTTACATCTCATATTGTGAAATTCAGAAAATGCATTCAGTTATCTCTTATAGAACATGGTTTTAAATATCTTATAGTGAAAAGGAATTAATTTCACCAGCAAGAGTTTATGCTTTTTTTTCTTCAGTGTTGTTATGTTATGGCATAAGATTAAATCCGCAATGAGAATGCAAAACGCAAATTGAAAAAGGCAAGACCACACAATGAAAGCATCTGAGACAGTAAGTCATGCAAATGTTCAACACAGCATCTGATTTTTGTGTTGATGAATAAATCACTGTATGTAGAAACCACCTTGGCTTGAGCACTGTTACCAGCCTTCTTCCAAGAACTTTAAAAATGAGAACAAGTGTTACAAGGGTCAACCTACAGATATTCAACTTGCTAAAAGTTGTTGAAGTGACACTGTGATGCAGTCGTTTTTTTTAGATCCAGAAGACTCCATTCAGGGAGTACCTGTGTGGAGTCTTGTATATAATAGTTATGTTTGCATGGGTTTTCTCTTGGAAATGCAGTTTTCCTCAGATATTCAGTTTAGGTTAAATGGTGACTCTAAACTGACCCTGTATGAATGAATGTGGATGTTTGCATAAGTGTGCCCTGAGGTGGACTGGCACCTATCCAGGACTGGCCTCCACCTTGTGCCTGATACTCCTCCAATATGCTATGGATTCTAGTGACTCTATGGTTAGATTAAGTGGGCTGGTAAATGGATGAATAGAAAACTCAATAAACTTTTTAAAAAATCTGTGTATTTGTTATCTAAGTAAAAAAAAAAGAATTTTACAAGCAGTTTAAAAAATGATTGAATTCTAGTTTTTTCTTTAGTGTAAATAATTGGAAGTCTGCTTCCATAAATGTAAAATAAATCTCCTTTTCTTACACACACTTGGAGGTTTTATAGTTCAATTGAGAGAAATCCTTGATATGGGATTACCACAAGGTGCAAAATAGTAGTGTAATGCCTCATGGCTTGGACATCCTAATCTCACCCCATTTGGTTTGTGTGGTTTTACATGTTCTTTGTGTAGGATTTTCTGTGGAAGTTCTGGTTTTCCTTGTATGTGCCATATCTGTTAATGTCAGATTGATTAACAATTCAAAATTAGCTGAATATGAGTGACGATGGGTGCCTGAAGGATTGGAATGGACTGGGCATAATTTCTTGGCTCAAGCAATCCAGGGCTCAGATGCTAGAATGGAACAAGGCTATTGCCCTGAACCATTTTTAAATAGAGCTTTCCTTTTCCACCACCACTGCCTTCACCTGATGACAAGTCAGCACACACTCTCTACTACATCAACAACTATTACCATTTCAAATGGTAGGCCACCTCTGACCATCAGTATGAGCTCTCTATAACTGATGACCACGTGAGGAGGCTACGTATGGGAAAAGCTGCAACACCAGATGGAGTCAGAACTCAAGTACTTAAGAACTATGCTGACCAAGTCCATCAACTTTTCAGTCTGTCACTAAGGTTGCAAAAAGTGCTGCTACTGTGGAAGCATCCTGCATTGTTCCAGTTCCAAAGAAGGTAGACGTTTCTTCACCTAATAACTATAATCCAGTGACTCTCACATCCCATATGATGAAGACTGTTGAGAGGTTGGTCCTGAAGTATGTGAGACCCCTTGTGAAAGACCACTTGGATCCACAGCAATTTGCCAGTGCCTTCATTCAGTCATCCCTGTTAAGGGGTAAACTCAGGGATATACAGGTGGATGAGCCTATGATGTCCTGGATAATGGACTATCTGTCAGGCAGAATACAGTTTATGAGACTCAAGGACTGTGTTTCTGATATGGATGTGAGCAGCACTGGAGCACCTAAAGGCACAGTCCTGTATCCTTTTCTCTTTAGTCTGTGCACCTCAGACTATAAATATAACACCATGCCATGTCACTTGCAGAAATTCTCTGAAGATTGCACTAATGGGATGCATTGGCAAGGGGGATAAGACAGACTATAGGAGTCAGGTGGAGAACTTTGTTTCTTGATGAAAAGAGAATTGCCTGCAACTTAACACCAGCAAAACCAAGGAACTGATTACTGACTTTCACTGCAGCAAAGAGTTTCTATGTCTGGTCACTTTTGAGAGAGTGGATGTATAGAAGGTGCACTACTACAAGTATTTGGGAGTCTCGTAACACAGAGAAACAATATAAGAAAGGGCAGAGCAGGCTTTTTTTTCCTTAAGAGACTGTGTTTCTTTAGTGTATGTAGTGACATCTTTTACATGTTCTACAACTCTGTAATAGCCAGCATGCTTTTCCACACTGTGGTTTTGGATCTGGTAAAATTATTTCAAGAGAGGACCACTGAATCAACAAGCTAATTTAAAAGGCAGGCTCACTCAGTTATGTGAAGCGTTTTTGACCCCCTGGAGGTAGTAATGAAGGAGCAAATGAAGACAAAACTGTGTGCCATTATGAACAATACTGCACATCCTCTCCCTGACCCACTAACACTGAGTACCAACCAGGGAATTATGCAGCAAAATTGTGTCAAGAAACGCTACAGGGGCTGCTTTATGCCAACAGAAGCACTCCTTTATAATGCCTAACGTCATTCTTTTTAATATTCTTTTATTTTAGTCACTCTGCTGTGTGTTTGAGAAGGGGCTTGTTGTTTCTTATAATATAATATTTTTGAATTTATTGAGCATCTGTCAAAAGCCACATTGCCCCTAAGGACATAAGTGTGTAATGCAACAGGCTGGCTCCTCATCCAGGGTTGGATCCACTTTGTACCCAATGCTGCTGAGATGAGCACTGGCTACTTATCACACTAAACTAGAAAAGCAGATTAGCAAATAGAAAGACAGATGGGCATTGGTGCTGTTTCTAAAAGTATTGTTAAACCAATCTATAATATAAAAACATTATGTTTGCATATACTTTAATCGGAATATGGTATGTAGTCTTGTGATCAGGAATTGTTGATACTTGGGGCAAATCAATTAAACATCCATCCATTTTCATGTTGCTTAATCCAAGTCAGAGTTGTGGTAGGGTTGGAAACCAAAACCTTGGCAAGGTGCCAGTCTGTTCAAGCCCAAGCTATTACTAGGCCAATTTTAACATTCCCAATTAACCTAAGTCATATGTCTTTGGGAGGTAAGAAGAAAACCACTGTAAATGAAGGAAAAACACATTCCCAGAATGCATAAACGTAATGTGGACAGTGACCGAGCTGCTGTTTAAGCCTGGTCTCCAGACACAGTGAATCAGACGTGGTAGCCAGTAGATCACCAGGCAATTCTCACCTAAAATACATTGGGTAAAGCCTCTGCTACCAGTGAGAACATGAAACATACGATTATACCTGGAGGTTCATTACATACAAAATGGCTTCACTCTCACATTCTCTGAGGAAACTGTATCCATTCAGGTTGTGTAGTCTGCTATCTAATGCTCTCAAATATTTCCATACAATATAGGAGGCTCTCCACCCCATAAGCATCACGTGCAATATTTATAGAAGAATTATATAGCTTTGCTACACATCTGGGAGTTTCCTTACCAATAGACAATTGTCAATTTCTGCCCCACAAAATACTGCCTGATACCAATGAACCCTCAATATCATAATACATCATGGCAGGTACAGATAGTGTTGAAAACAACAATTATTAACATGAAATTACACTCAAACAGTTTGTTATCCTATTACCACTGTGTACAAATGTTTTTATCTGAATGGCAACTCTTGAAGACTCACATTTCTTTTTTAGAGGAGAACTGACTGATACAGTGCTTTATAATCTTCATCCAACACTTGTCCACATCCATTGATGTCTTTGATAATTAGGGAGCTAGAGATCCTATGATGTGGCTATTAGCAGGTTAATTAGGCAATAATGAAGAAGATGCTTTAGGTTATCATGGATTTAGCACAATAGGATTCCTTTCAGCATGAAATAACACTGAGTGTTAAATTTAATCTTTATGTGTTAATATACATGGGCATACCTTCAAGTTAATTATTGCCAAAAGACTTCACCTTCTCCCGCAAGTTCACAAATGGAAAATTCAGAATAGATTATGTTTGGTGGATGTCTGCACAGATTAGTTTGATGAAGCTTGCAAAGCTTTTAGAGTAACGGACTAAAAAGTGGCTAATTTGTGGGGTGCATATTACAGTCTGAGCAGCTAGACAATAAATCTGGTAAAGATATTACTATTTTTTTTTAGAAGGAATCTCAATAAGAAAGCCATACACTCCATATGTTGACAAAGGATTCTTCCACATATCTTTTCCAGCAATGAATGCAGCCACTTCAATACTTAGCATCCTGCTGACAGCATTTTAATAATGTCTTAATTTCCATTTTTTGTTCCCAATTTTGACTAGTTTAGAAAACAAGGATGAATAATAACATGTGTCGAGAGAATTCCATAGAAAAGACAAAAAGGAACCTGTTAATGCTTTCATCTTTTGATCGCTGGTTTTAATTAACATTATTTAGGATTGGTTAGCATTAACAGAAATAATTATAGAGTACATTAAATAAGCAACAAGACATTGTCAATATGTATTTCTCTGTCACTTCCTATCAGGTGGAGATATGTCAATTGTTCAAACAACCGTGAAATGCACATCCACCCTACAATTAATCACTCACAAGGTGTGCAATAATATCCAGGATGCATGCAGTGATTGCCCTTTTTCATTGTAGATAAAGTAATCAGAGTCTCATTCAGAGATGCACAAGAGGAGTCCACATCAAAGTCAACCTAAATATTGCATATTCTTATTCTTGCAGAGCTTCTCTTTTTTTTTTTTAGTTCTCATCCAGTATGCCTCACCTTTTTACATTTCTGACACAGACGGGTTAATCTGGATAAAGATCATGTTAAGAATAGACATGTTAGATAGCTATTTTTTTCATTTAATAATCTTTTTTCCTTTCTTGGTACAAGGTCATTTATCGATTTTTTTTTCTTTTTTAAATTAAAACACATGCATTAAGAAATACCGATGCTCCAAGGTATATCAGGATTGCTTTCAAATGATAAGATTTTGCCTTCATATAAGGTTTATTAATATGTGGTGTAGGTTTTTAACTGAGAACATGTGCATGGAGGGATGATTCCTATCAACTAAAGACTAGTTCAGATGTTACTAAAACCTGGTACAATTCATTAAATGTATTTAAGGTTTGATCCAATGGCACTACTATTACACTGTAACCGTAATTTACCTATCAATAAAAATTATATTTAAATAACCCCAGAATAGAGAGACAAATTCAGTTTTGCTAACTGCACTTAACCAGAAGGTATAGTAGTAATACAATGGTAAAAATGACAATAATTTATTTCTTTTAGAAAAAATAAGCACATATGCAGTAAATAAAATATCTGCCATATTTTTGTTAATGCATTGAGTTTAAAAAACTCTGGGCAATTACAAAATAAAAAAACACAATTAAAGGCTAAATAAGAATGATAATCAAGACATTCTGCACTGAATTTCTTAAAAGAAAAAAATGACAGCAACTTTCAAAAGAAACTGTTATTTCAGATTTGTTAGAACATGCTTGTATAAGCCGTGCACTCAGCTGAGCAATTCACAAAGGCATCATACCTTAACTGCACCCTAATCCTAAAAGGAATAAATGAATTAGCAAGTTTCTCTGTTAGCAGGAACAGAAGTCGATAAACACATTTCTGCTAACTTGTGAATAAAGCATTTTCGCTTTGAAGATGAGTGTTGTAGGAAGGTGGTTTAAGTCCCACCTTAAAAAAAAAGAAGACGAAAAAGAGAAACCTGCTTTGTTACCCAAATCTCATCATTCTTAACTTATGTGACAAAAAACTTTATTGATTAAAGAACAAAGATGTCACATTCATATACTGCCTACATTTATATATTCATGTACTGCAAAATCAAAATGGTGTGGCAATATTCCCAAAATGAGACAAATAATTTAACAGGGACATTAAGACACCAAACAGGATCAAGCAAAACGCAAGTCAAAAAGTTAGATGGGGACAAAGGAGCTGAACACCAAAACCAAACAGTTACCCACCTCACGTTCATGGACAAATTGAGACAAGTAAGGATTGCTGTTTTTTCTTTGACATTTTCAGTATAATCCTTTTAATCTCCTGTGTGTTGTTACTTTAACAAATTTTCTATACGAAAGTGCTTGGATGGTATATACTGTATATTTACAACAAAAATCACAAACATGATGCAGTAGCAAACAAGACATATTAAGATAAAGCACAAGACAGAAATACATTTTATTAACAACCTATTTATCATAAAGGCAACTTACTCCACATTTCTGAAAACTAAGGCAACAAAACAATGAGATAGGAATTTACCTAAAAATGTAACAAGCCCTTTGTATAAATATATTTAACTTGTGCATCCTGCTTGCTCAATGTTTATTCCAGTGTAGTCAAATAAAGTGGTAAGCCATGCAATCAGATGATGATTCATCTTTGCCTGTATGTCATAAAAATGTTTCTCATAGTTTCAAGTTAAAGCTACTTGCTTTCAAACAATATCTGGCTACATAGTTAATTTGAAAGAAGCACAGAAAAATGGACACACAGAATTTTATTCAGAGATAGAGTAACCAAAATCCATGGATTTGGAGGAAGATATAATAAACATCAAAAGATTGTGGATAGTTCAGTAACCCCAGTGGGTTCAATGATCAAGTAGAGGAAGCCAAACCAAAACAGTCAATTTCTGCCTGAAAAACTATCCCTGTGAACTCTGGTTCCAAATAAGAATGGTATTTGCAAGAGAAGTCACTGTAGAGGCCAAAATGGACTTCAGACCCTCTACATGGATCAGGGTTGAGTAAAAGCACAACAATATCATAAGTGCGGCATAATGAGCACCACATTGCAGACAAAGTCACTTAGAGACAGTCTTAGAACACACCTGAATCTGTTTACAAGGGACCTGAGTGATCAAACTTGAATCTAAAGGAGAATAAAATGAAACATTTTTGTAATAATATCCTGTGTCACATAAATCTATGATTATCCTGCTTGAGCATAATACAGGGCTATTCAAAATGAAAGAGCAGATTTCAAAAATTTATTTCAAACAAACTGTATAAGACAGAAACACTTTCCGTACAGCACTGGATAGAGGAAAGTTCAAAGTTTGGTCCTACGGTCCTTGAGGTTAAATGCACTCAGCATGAGCACCATGTGTAGCACAACAAACATCAAAACGGTAGACCGTTTCTTGCCACACACGAGTCAATTGGTCCCTAGTTACTAAATTCACAGCTTCCTCAAATCGATGTCTCAAATCTTGAAGATTAGTGGGCATAGGTGGAACAAACACTCTTTCTTTAATGTACCCCCATAGATAAAAGTCACAGGGGGTAAGGTTTGGAGACCTGGGAGGCCATAGATGATGAGCAAGATCTTGTTGCCCATCTCCTCCAATCCATCGTCCTGGGATGGTGTCGTTCAGGTAACGCTGGACCTCCAAGTGGAGATGAGGCGGGCCACCATCTTGCATGAAGGTCCGGCGTTACCTGAACGACACCATTCCAGGACGATGGAATGGAAGGTTCCACCTATATACAGTGGTGTGAAAAACTATTTGCCCCCTTCCTGATTTCTTATTCTTTTGCATGTTTGTCACACAAAATGTTTCTGATCATCAAACACATTTAACCATTAGTCAAATATAACACAAGTAAACACAAAATGCAGT